>NW_008238448.1:3223563-3230494 GCF_000691975.1 Corvus brachyrhynchos | reverse complement strand
CAGCCGGAATGCTCTTATTACAGTAGCTTCCTCAAGTAAGATATGCAAGACAATAAGGGAAGTTCTTTGCCACATTCACATGCTTATCCAGGTTTTGTAGCAGAGAATTGTTGTAGGGTGATGGTATTTTCCACATTTCAAAGTCAATATAGCAATGCTGGCAGCATCAAGCACCAGTGTAGAGAGTGCTAAATGCTGTAATGTCAGTGTCACATGCTCAAAGCCAAAACCAATTTACACCTGGATTAGCTGAAGATGTAATACCTTCCTGCCAAGTACTAATATCTATTCTCAAACAAAGGTTATCCAATTACCTTCAAAATTACATGAATCCTTTAAATGCATTGTAAAAAAAAAAAAAGTTTTAAAACTCTGAGAAATAAAATGTATTTTTTTCTTTGTATAAAAATTCAACCTGCAAAATTAAATGTTAAACTTTATTTGGTGACTCTGTAAAGGCTTTGAAAGCTGTAAGCAACCAAGACCAAAGGAAACACTGGAACAAAGTTAACATTTAAAAACACATTGTTGGTAACTATCACCACATGAAACAATCCATGGTTACAGAAATTATGCTATCACCTTTTTTTTTCTCTGGCCAATGAGAAGATTGCATTCTGTCATATAAGTACTAATCATTTTAGGATTGCTTATTTTAGCTCAAGACAAAGCTGGACTGACACCAGTTTAGAGTACAAGTTTCCCATCAACTTAACCAGGACAAACACAATCAGGCCATATAATAGTCCCATCAACTGATGTCATGAGAAGTCAAGAGTTGTCTCAGGCAGTGATAAATATAAACCCCATTCTCAACGACACAGTATTTTCTGGTTTTCACATTCAACTCCTCTCACCTTCAATGTGTACTGAAGTTTTCAAAACTTCATGCGTCTTAACCATGAACACCTCTTGCACTAAAAATGATCAAGTATAAAGATCTACAGCTAAAAGGCATGTTACAGGAAGAATCAGAACTGAGCAGATTAGTAGTGTAATTCATCATTTTTCCCTATACATCATCACAAAGTTATAATTTAATTTCTAACTTGAGACCTAGAGGTCATAGTTAAAAAGTATCACCACACCATCCCCTCAAAATTTTAGAAGAGATGCAAGAATTATCCTTCTTGAGTTGCTCCAGCTGTGATCTTGATTTCCTGCCCTCACAACCTTTGCAATCCCTCACACACCCACACCCAACATAACATACAATTTCTAAGGAGAGAGGTACCACCTCCCTGCAGCTTGTTTTTTCAACAGCATTCTTTGCTCCTGACTTTCAGTACTGGCTGCAGTCCTTCCCCTTTTTTCAACCACACCTATATTAGCAGGCTTACAGGATTATAGCCTACATTCCCACGGAACTGGGGCAGCAAGGACTTTACATCCTGATCTGACATAAGGGGAACTACGTCCGTGAGATAACGAAATTAGAGTGTCTCCTGTTCAAGCAGACTGTCCATACATACCAGGATGCAAAGAAACCCCTGCCATATATCCACAGAAGGAGTTCTCCAGCTCCCTCTCCTCAGGGAGGAGTCCAGTAAAATTCAGGCATCCTGGCTGACATCCATGCTAACTTGGAGAGCACCAAGAATAATGAGAGTGCTCCGACTGCAGCTGAAATAAGCTGGAAAAACATTAAAGAAAACTACTGACCTAGAAAGACAATGAGGCTAAATAATACAGAGGATGTCATTTAAATAGCATAACACTCCTGGACAGATTTTTACCAACACCGTTCTGCTGAAATGCAGAATTTAAAGCTAGAAGAGGGTGATATTGCAGGGTTAAACTAGTGTAAACTTCCAAGAAGAATCTCAAATTGCAAAGCAAATTATTCTCAGTGGCTATTATTCATCAAGAGCAGTCAACTACCAGCAAAAAAACCCCCTCTTAAAATAAATTTTTTTTTTCTAGTGAAATCTCAGCAAGCTCGCCAAAAATACTTCAGCTGTTTCAGAGAAGGGCTGCTAAAGTTTCAGGAAGACTTTGTTGCAGTTCTATGTCCTTAGGACACAGCATACAGAAGTTCAGGGGGTTGACCTTAGTAAATTTAACATGCTGGAAGCTTTGCAGGGCTATACATAAAATTGGATTTTTAAAGAAACCAATTTAAGTCCAGTGGTGACAACTTTTTTGATTCAAGTAAAAAACAATTAAAATCAAACAACTTCTGAAAAATCTTGCCAGCCTAAGTTACCAGCCTAAGTAAGTCCTATTTGAACACACAGACTTTATTAACACATCATTCCTCTACATAAAGCTTTCATTTTCATCACAGAGAGCTTTCAGGGCTGACTGTACAAAAGTGCTTTTGAAAAATACATCAAAACTGTAGCATCCTGACTGACAGTCTTTCTGCAATTTGCTTATTTATAATTGAAAGACTGTAAGGGTCATCTTTCACAGCACAGGGGCAAGGACAGCAAACTGTCTTATCGGCACCGTTACTAACAGGAGGATACTGTATCCAAGTTTCTTTACACAAACAGTCACAGAAAGCACTTACGAATTTCAGCGTATCTTAATTTTTTTTTAAAGTAGTTTAGCTAAAAACTATGCACAGAACAGATGACAACTGTTTCCCATCGTTGTTTCTTCCTGGGGAAAGCAGGGAGTATGAAATAATCAGAAAATTTCCTCCCAACAGATATTTCATTATTTCCCTGTGCTCCTTATGTATTGTATCCAGACACTTTCCAAGGATGTACAAGAACTGGCAAATAATTTTCAAAATCCAACTCCTTTTCTTAAAGGCTGAAAACAAATAGAATACTATGTATAAAATGACCGCCTTTGAGAACAGTAAGACTACATTGGGAAATTTAGAAAGCATCTCAGCATCTCAAAAGCAAACAAATTATGCCAGGATCAAACAATTACTGTGATTACTTTACAATTTTATTATTATGCATTTATTTGTAATTATTTATGTATTTTACTATCCAGGTGTTGTAGCAATTGGATTTTTAATATATTTTAGTCAAAGATGTTCTAGATTAAAAGAAATCAGATATCACTGGAGGCAGTTTGTTTAGCCCCAGGCATCAAAAATGGTTTAAAGTGTTCAAGAGTTAGTAATAAAATCATACAGCTCCTCCTTCAGCCTTGCTATCAGTTGCTATCTTTATCTGCTTTTCTTAGTCAGCAAATACAGAATCATTTATGTGCTGAGGCTGAACCAGAATTCAGAGGAAAAAGAAATTATTTTCCAGATAATTCACTTCCAGAAACCTGTCCACTGTGCAATGAAGCACAGGGCATGCTTCTATCAGCAGCTTCACAAGCCCATAAAGAGTTTTAATGTGGTTTAACTACTGATGCCTACAGTCTGGCAAACCAACCAAGGACTGCAGTATTACCCAAGTGTAACAGAAACAGTGGATCAGTGTTTGTTTTCATAACTGCAAAGTGAGCATCCATGCCACAGCCAAGTCTGTCATTAGTTCTTCAAAATTCAAGTGTAATATTACTACTTCTTCTTGAGGCCATGTACTAATTCAATCACACCCTTAAGAGCAGCATTGAACAGTTCAAAAATAAAACTACTGCTCATATTGCTCTAACAGGGTGTCAGGTTGTACCTTGACTCTGTCAGTTTGACAGTGTTTTCTTTTACCTTTTTTTTTCCCCTTTTCTTTAATTTCCATTAAATTGTTATTCTGACTTAGTGCCTCTCACTGGTTTGTTTTCAAACTAGCACACACCCTTAAAACAGCTGCTCATTACAAAAAAAATTGCTATGAACAAATCATCTCAAGACACCTCCACAGGAAATAAAATCAACAAGCATTGAAATTAAAATAAAACACTACCAGTGTCAACAAACAATAAGTTGTTTTCGGACGCCTACTGCATATTGTGGTATTCTGGAAAGATACCTGCACTCCTTCAAGTCCAGCTGCAGATTCTGCACTCCACAGAGTCAACTTCTTTGGCCAGTCCTTGAAAGAATTCATTTTTATGCTCAAAGACGAAATGACAGTAACTTCAGGAGCTTTTCAAGGAGCTCCCTATTTTTCTTTTTTAAACGGTATTTTGTTTCATGGTTTTGAAATACTGGAGAAAATTACACAGAGCACTCCTCAGCACAGAATTCAAATCTACTAATATTAAAAGTATAAAACTGAACTGAGCATGACACACTACATCCTAGCCTTGGGCACATGGGAAACAATATTGAAACTAAATTCAAACTGTGGATTGGATGAGCTTCATTTAAGCTTAACTGCTTTTCCCAAAGCTTTACCAAGGCCATATTCTTTCTTAAGTCCTTGGTCTGAGAAAACCTCAGTTACAAGGACTCCGAAAACGGTTTCAGTGTTACACCATAATCCAAAATATTTAGCATTAAAAAGGAAACCGACAGCTATCTAATATCTGTCTTCAGTAGAGAAAGCAAGCCATAGTCTGGCACTGCTTACAAGTCAAAACTCCGTGAAGTCTGAAAATTGCCAGTTTAGAAAGAAAATCAGAATCTTCCTGCACAGACCATTGCTCTCTCATCCGCAGAGGAGGATGTTTCAATGTGAAAGAACTCCCACATCTCTAATCTCTTCCATGCTTCCGTAGTACTAAGTACTATCCCATGAACTGGGACTCAGTTTTCCTACAAAACAGAAGCTGAAAGTACCAGTGAGGACTGAAAATACTTGCCCTCAACTGGCACCTTCACAACTTTATAGCTACATCCATACTAAAACTATCAAGTTGTTGCCTACAAAAATCAGCTACAACTTCCTAACTCTTTCAAATGCTTATCAAAACTATTGATTAAAAAGCCTCCAGCTGACTCCAAACCCATGTAGGGCTCCCCTTTTTCCCCGAAATTTGTGAGAAAATGCATGTGTGTTTATTAAGATACAATTATTACTATTACTAGAGAGATGATTCTGCCTGAATTAAGGTGCAAATGAGACCATATGCCAAACTCAGTGGTATGAATTTTATTTAACAGTAAATGTGAAGTAATGAGAGAATAATTAAAAAGAGAGGAGAGGGGAGGGCAGAGAAAGAGAGTGATGACAGATTAAGACCCATCAAGAGAGTGGCAAGGGGTAGACAAGAAAAATACCTCAAATCCTGCAGGCGCTCCCAGGCTGAGAATAAAACATGCTCTCATTTCACTGGGAACTGCCCAATTGTGCAGGATACAAGAATTAAAAGGCACAATTACCTATGTGAAATGTTATCAAAGGAAGCAAAAAAGCAAGATTGGACAGTGTTTCAGGAACCACATAGAAGAGATAACAGCAATGGGTTATACAAACCGGACTTAATTTTTGTGAAGGAAATCCAAACATTCGTGGTGGATGTGACTGTGTGATACGAGTGTACTGACACATCTTTAGAAGCAGCGGCCATAGAAAAAGTGAAGAAATACCAACATCATCACAAACACATCCAGGAACTCGCAAATGTGGTAGACATCGTATTTGTGAGCTTTCCCTGTGGAGCATGGGGGAAATGGTACCATAGAAACCACGAACTTCTGAGGGCCCTGGGTCTCTCCAAGTCAATGAAGGAGAAGACAGCCTGGCCTCCAGAGCGCTCTGCACTTCTGTAGGTGTTGTACATGTGTCTGGGAGTAAAGCATGTGCTGTTACATCACCTTAACTCACCAATGAGGTTTCAGCAAATGGCATGGGCACTGGGCAGCCACAAGCCAGCTGATAACAGGCATGGACAGCACGTGGGGATGAGAATGGACTCATATCATGAGGTGCCTCATACCATCCAAACGGGACAAAATTCTACTGATTTTCACTGAAGTGGACAGGCCACCTATACTTAACTTGGAAAAGGAATATACATAAATTATATGTGTTTGATAAATAGAAAGATATCACCACCTGGGGATCCAGTGTCCTGTTAGTCCTCTTCTTCTGGTCTTCTTGGTGGTGGGAGCCCAACACAACAGAGTTCAATGGGTTAATCATGTTCAGGTGTACAAGGGAAGTCCAAGCACTTCCCTTTGCATGCAGGCGGGAGAGTTTTACACTGTCTTTTGCAACACTGTGGATCATGCCCAGTCCTTTGGTGGAAGGCCTCAGAAATTGAGTCTGGGGGCACTTCGGGGGTCTTTGATGGTTTATGATCCCTTCTAAGACATGACGCTGCCTCTCACGTCAGTGCAGTTGAGCCAGTTATGCCCCATCAGAAGGGATGAACACCCTCTGGCCTAAGTGTGACAGTTGTGTAAAGAAGGACAACTGGCATGACATAAAATATCACCCCGCCTCCACAGGGTCTGCTTCTTATCTAGCTCAAAACCCAGCTTCTAGCCACTGGTGGTGGGTGTTCACCCTCCCTGTCTTGTGTGGATCAAAGGCTTCCCCATCACACACCACACTCCCAAAAACACTCCTCCCCCTGGAGAAAGTGTGCACACCTGGCCTCAGCAAAGCTCCCTGTGGCCTCCACAAATGGCTGATTGTTTTGAGTCATTACAACTAACATTTCAGTCTCTCACAGCGTTCACTAATGCAAAATTTAAAGAAATTACTTAAACCATGAAAAATTCTCTAGCCAGAAAAAAGCATCTTTGTGATTAACAGATATACTTCAGAAATTACCCATTGCTGCAGAACTGCATGAAAAAATTCCCTTCCAAGGCTATGCACATGAAAAACACACCAGTAAACTAAAACCATCCCCTAAATAGTGCATTTTTTCTGTATCTCTCAATAGAAACAAGTAGCTGCTATTGTGAGGACTGTGGTAACCAAATTAGAAAAGCTACAAGAATGAGTGACAGAATTCAAAATTACATTACAGAATTCCACAGTGAACAAGCCCCAGCCAACAAGAGCACATGATTACTTATGCTTCCCAGACAAATCTGGAAGTTCACGATCTTTCAAGTAATACCATACCTGTATTTATTTGGTTGTTTACTTTAGCAACTGATCCAGTGAGATTCCTG
>NW_008238448.1:3217136-3223540 GCF_000691975.1 Corvus brachyrhynchos | reverse complement strand
TGAAACAGTTGATAATGTTGTATTATATCCCACGGGAACGTGCTGTTGAACAGAATGAGGTACTGATGTACTCTGGCTAGAAAACGCATTTGTGTCTTTGAACTGTCCAACAGTAGGTAGACTCTGCGAGGTAAATGTCTGCCCATACGCACCGCCAGCAGCCACGGGAGGATAGGAAACATTAGGATACATGGCACCAGAAACCACAGGCATGGCATAGTGATCAGAATTAAGGGGGAATCCCTGAGATGCAACTGAAGAGCTGACAGAAGTGCTGTAGTGATTATCAAATGCTGAATATGACTGCTGAGCACTCATATGCAAGTAGGATGCAGATGATATTGCTCCTTGAACAGGTCTGTCACTGGACCCCCCCGAATGGGGAGGAGTGTTGTTGTACAATTGCTGTGATTCCTGTGCATTCAACACATTGCTACCCACAGATGTCATAACGTTTTGTGCTGGTGCTGAATAGTAACCAGGGTAGTAACTGGCTCTGTACTGATTATCCAGATGTGAAGCAGCAGCTTTATTGGGCACTTGGGAATAGTGTCCTGAAGGCGCACTGTAGTTTGGAAGATGTGAGCCATAGCCAGAGGGGAACTGCATCTGACTCTGCATAGGACCTGAAATGAAGAGAAAACATCACGTGTATTAAATGAGCACCTGCTAGTAGTGCCAAAGGGACTCTGCACTTGAACTAACAAACAATTACTTTCTTCTTTTCTGTCACTGTTTTTGAGTTCAATCCCCATCAGCAGAGAGAGGATAAACCAAGTATAACACATGCAAATACAGTATTTGAAGAAATGAGTAAACACACACAGAAGTAGCAGAAAAATGGATTCCATGCCAAGACTGTTGGCCTCTTGTTTGTATTTTGAATATTTTTAACAGTTTATAAGAGGTTAATACTTAAAAAAAAATAGTGAGCAACAATAAACACCAAACTGGTGTTTCTAAGTGTTTGAACACAAGGGTTTGCCTTACAGAAACTGCCTGAATATGGAAACTGAAAAGCTGCAGTCAAATCAGTATGTCACTACATAACAATATAGGTATTTCTTCTTTACAAGTCTTCAATACAGTGACCAAGATAAAGAGTTGCAGGGCAGTTATATTTGTCTTCTATGTCCTTATGTATTATGCTTTCAGGAAAACTGATGTTTTTATGGAACTACAGAGTATTTGATAAGGCATGTCATTTTAATTTACTGCCTGATACTTACATCACGTGTAAGAGATGTTGATATCAGAGAAACTGACCTCTGGTATCACTGCAACTGACTAGGCAACATTAGAGGTTAATTACACACTGGTCCAGCAAGGGTCAAACAAGTGCTTGCTTGCTAGAGACCAAATGTTAACTATGTCCAAACTGATTTTCTCAGGACCAACTATTCAATGGAAAATCTCAAAGTTCTTCCTCACATTCTGTTCCTTAACCCTGTTTTTATTTTTAGTGAACCACAGATGCTGTGTCTGGATAACTTACTTTCTTAAAATTGCCACACCCTATTGCTTACACCACGCAGAATGACTGTGGTGTTATTTCTCACTCCTTGGTCAATAAAAACACAAACACAGCACTGGCCCACTCACAAATTAAACGGCAGCTGAGGTAATAATGAATAGTTGATTCCCCTGCTTATATTTACAATGATTACAAAACTTAAGCATTCATTCCCTTGTCTTGAAATTCTGAAAAACAACTGTTTTCCAAGTAACCTCTAGGTGTCCTATGATTAACTTGCAAGGCAATTTTAATAATGAATTTGTTAACAGACCCCTATAAATAAGGAAGATACTGCCCAAAATTGCTTTCTGGTAAAATTAAAAATGCCCTTTCATAACTGACAGGAAGTTGAGCAGACAAGAAAGGAGCTAAAAAAAATGCAGAGCAGTAACTTGGACTGCTGGGTAAAAGACAGAGAGGCACTTTGGAGAAAAGCATAAAGAGCTTTAAAAAAAAATTATCTCAAGTTTTGAGGAGAGCATGTAACTACGCTTCTGATTCACCTTTTCCTTGAAAAAGTGGGAACTACTTTATAGAGCTGCATAGTTTTTTCTCCTTTAAAGGAAAATGACTTTGAGTTAGCAAGTCATTACCAGATACATGAACTTTGCCAGACTTTTGACCTGCTTTTTAAAGTCTGAAAAAGCAAACCCAAAAATACACCAATAACTTACACGTGTCAAGGTTTATGGCTTTAAGCAGCTATGTCACTTAAGGTGTCAAGAAAAGATATTTTATTTGAAAAGTCTGTGCATCTGCTCTACTGATATATGCAGATTCAACTAACTGAGCAGGTATAATTTAGAAACTGGTCTAGGAGCACCTGACTTCTAAATAAAAGGTTGCATATCAAATCATCTACTGTGAAGTCTTCCAGTACCTAGCTCTTTTTTAAAAGCACACACCATAAACAGAGATTAAATTACCAATACAAGAGTTCAGTCTCTACACAATAAAATGCAGAGTCCTTTTTATTCACATTTTAAGTAGAAACATCTATAAATACACCCATGAAAATTTCACTGAGACAGACAATATTTGAAAAATTATATTTTTGATTTCAAACTGCAGGTCCTTTGAAAGCAAGTTTTACAATTAGAGATGAAAGATTAATCTCATTATTTGAAGTGAGTTTTTTGTCCATTTGATTATAAAGAATGTGAGTAGAAAGTAATTTTTGCACTGCAACTAGTAGCCGAAGCTACTAATGGTGGCTAGACAACTGGACAGTTTACAACACTGGAAATCAGAATACATCTTCAGTATCATTTCAAAATCTCATTAATCGCACACCAGCTGCACACAGCAGGTGTATTTCTAACACATCATCTCTATAATGAAAGCAGTGAACCTCTCCTACGAACAAACTAATATTTTATATAATGTTACAATGTGTAATTACACAGACATTAACAGGTAAACTGTGGATTTTCATTGTAATTCTTATTGTATTGCCCATGTTCTCATGTTTTTTAAGCTGCTTTAAAAAGGGTGTTGGGGAGGCGTTCTTGGTAAAAAAAGAAGGGGAAGTTGTGGAGGGCTGTGACCCCTGGCACAAGAGCCCTCTGCACTCCCTTGGAGAAGAGAGGCCTGAGGGCAAAAAGACTCTCCCAGAGATAAGCAACCTTTCTCGGTCATGGTGACAAAGTGAAGCACCCCCAGCATGCCTTGTTTCTATATGGTAATAGTCTGTACCCAGTGGGCTCATTGGTTTCTACCCCACCCCCTGCCTTTCCCATAAAAAGCCCCTGTTTCTGCCCCAGACTAGGGAGCCTTTGTCCCTGGCCGTCCCTTCACAGGGGCTGGTGGAACAGTCCCTTCACAGGGGCTGCTGGACAACAAAAGCTGCCTCTGTGGAACTGCCAAACGAGGCTCCTGTCTCTCTGTCCCCGAGTTCGCCTTGGGTGATTTCACAAAGAGCTGATATCACTTGTAGCAGAGAAGTTGCTGCACTTGCTGAAATCCCCTGCTGCCCAGGGAGGCCTGCCATCCCCCCAGAAGAGCTGTTCTTTGCAGGACGCTCTCTCTAGGAAGGTCGTGGCACACTGGTGCTGACCAGCATCGGACCCCCTGTGATAGTAAACCTCAAAAATCTGAATGCTTTTTAAGGGGGGGGGAGAGCCACCATGCAAAAAACTCCAAACTCCCACACAAAAAAGCAGCAGTGCTATGACTATACCACAAAGTGAATTAGTAAAGTTTTGCTTGCTAATGCCATGTTTGGTTTTTACGTCCATGCATTCCCTCAGCAGCATAATTCAGCCATCTGCCACATACCCTACCTACACGGAGTCTACAGATGCTACAACACCAAACTTCCTTTCTATCCAAAACCACTTGTGAGCTTTCCAAAACTTGCAACATCCCTTTACCCACCTCCAGAGAAGACTCCCACAGCTTCCAAACATGTCCTTCACTCCGTGGGCAGAGGGCAGCACCACTGTCCCTTGTTTACTGCTGGCAAACAAACCAGCAGATCAAGGTGCTGCTGAGCTCTCACTACAGCTCAGTCACAGAATTGATGTCTCCTCCTTCATTCACACAGCTTCCCATTTTCACAAAATATTCAGAGGTTTCCCATCTTTCACATCTCTATTCTCTTTGTTAAATTGACTGAAACTATCCAAAGTCTGAGGAGGGATGAAAAACAAGGCTAAATAACATAATAATGGAAATTTTGCTTCCAAAATGCCAGTAGAGATACCAATGGCAGCCTTACAAACCAGCTGTAGACAGCACCAGACAAAACTCTTCTAAAGAGCCATGGGGATTCAATACAATTATCCTCTCAGTGCTGCATTTCAATACATTAAATTGTTAGCGCTGAAGTCCTCCATCACTACTGAAGAAATACACTATCTTTCAGTACTGCTTTAACAAGAACCATTTTGTTATGCTGAAATTAGGAAATAGGTCATTTTCCACTTAGATACAAAGCCACTTGTAAGACTACAAAAAAAAACTTCTCGAAAATAATACCATATACACAAGAAGTTACTTTTAAAAACCCAACAAAACAATCACCCCTAAATTTAACAAAAACTAAAGTCTCCAAGGATCTCAAACGGACTTGGTCATTGAACCAAGCAAAACTTATTAATAACAAACCTAAACATCCTTTTTAATACCATCATATGTACAGCAGGCTGCTTGCCTTCTGCAAAAAACACTCTTTTTCATCAGATGGCAGCAACTACAAAGTTTTAACTGAAAAATTCACATTTAATCAAATTAAAACACAGAGCACTCTAAACACTTGAAAGGATACACTGGTATTTTCCTTCAGCCAATATAGAAAAAGCTCAATTCACTTTAGAATCTTACATTTAAATTCCATTACAGTGATATAAAATTAAATTTCAAAAGCAATGACAGTCCTCTTTGTGAGGTTTAGTTTCTATGAGATAGAATAGAAATTTCCACTAGTCATTTTATGTTACTATTCCCCTCTACTTCCCCTCCTACTTCAATTTAAAAAAAAAGCCCCAAATCCTGTGTTGTAACTGCAGGAGATTAGCACTACAAGACAACAGATAGACCAACAGAAACATTTTATAATGCTATTGCTAAATGTCACAAAATAAAAAATTCAGAGACTAAAATTATTGACTAATGTCATCAAAAGCATCTAAAGGAACACAGAAACCAATTCAAGTCTGTTATTGAACGGTGTATAAATTTCTCAGAATTAAAGTGTTTTTCAGGAAATAAATGGCCTATGCCCTGTTTTACACAAGCTGTTTCTAACAATATTAGCAGCAACAAGGAGTTAATTAATTAAAACAACAAAAACGATGGCTCTTTAAAATTAGTATGTCATTCAGCTAAGAACATGAAGAGAAGATGTGATGACAGTTTCTATTTGTTTCTGGAAACACTTCCAGGTTATTCATGCTGTAGCAGTTGTATCTCGATAACGGCATGTTTTTTGATTAAAAGCCATATCGATTGGCATTTTCGGCACAATTTTTACAAACACCAGCATTACAATACCAGTTTGGACACAACTGAGGTATCACTATCTCCTTAAAACCTACCGTTTAATTATATTCATTTTCTTCGGTGACTGCCTCAACACCTACTTTATAAGCATTTAAGTGCTTAGCACTTAATTTCCCTTTCGGACACGAGAAAAATTCACAATTCTCAAGTAAAATATTTTGTAGGTCCTTACCCTGCATACTGATCTGTTCAGAAAACACACCTGTGCAGGAAATAGTCTGCTAAAAAAGATTTAACAGTATAAGCTAGAACTCTATGCAAGAGGCCACATTTATTTACCACACCAATATTACATAGAGGAGATGATTATGTAGGGATTTTGAAGAGTTAATGTGGTGTGTCAATAAAGAACTGATTTTATAGTGCAGCAATTTAAAAATGCGGAAGTGTACACTCACTACTTTCATTCATAGTACAGTCAGTCTCACTACCTCTCCACCTGAAATGGGAGTCAATATTTTGTGACTTTAAACTATTCTGCCTTTGTTTTTCAGTGACCCACATTTCACTGGTCCAGTGTTGCCTGTTCAACTCAGATCGCAAGATCCAGTTGTGTGAACGCTCACCCCACCTAATACTTTTAAGTTCATATACTGCTACAAAGTGAGTACTCTCGCCCCCAATACGCGATTTTCTGCCCATTCTCACGCACGACAGCCAGCGTCGAGGCCTGGAGGTGCCTCGGCCTCCAGAGCCTTCGTGAAACGCCACAAAGCAGGCGCCACAGCACCGGGCAGATCCAAATCCGGGAGGAGAGAAAGGTGCGGATATCCCCTCCCTCGCCCCTTCAGCGAAGAGGGAAGAGGCTGCGCCTTCTCAAGTTCTTTCCGCACGCAGCCGCGGGGGGCCCAAACCTTCCCCGAGCAGCTCCGGCGGGTCCTGCTGC
>NW_008238448.1:3199637-3216079 GCF_000691975.1 Corvus brachyrhynchos | reverse complement strand
GCTCGGGGAGGTGATCCTGCCCCTCTACTCGGCCCTAGTGAGGCACATCTGGAGTGCTGGGTTCTGTTCTGGGCTCCTCAGCACAAGAGAGACATGGAGCTCCTGGAGCATGTCCAGTGGAGGGCAACAAGGATGCTTGAGGGACTAGAGCATTGCTTATCAGGAATGGCTGGGGGAGTTGGGCTTGTTAAGCCTGGAGAAGAGACAACTGAGAGGGGATTTAATCTATATATATGTAAATATATATCTATACACATATAGTCTATAAATATCTAAAGTGGGGCTGCCAAGAGGATGGAGCCAGGCTCTTCTCACTGGTGCCAAACAATAGGACACAAGGCAACTGGCAGAAACTGATGCACGGGAAGTTTCACCTAAACTTCTTTACAGCATGGGTGACTGTGCACTGGAGCAAATTGCCCAGAGAGGTTGTGGGGTCTCCCTCACTTGACTATCAGGAGATACTCAAGAACCATCTGGATACAATCCCATGCCATGTGCTGTAGGATGACCCTGCTTGAGCAGGGAGCTTGAACCGGATGAGCCACTGTGGTCTATTTCAATCCGACAGATTCTGTGAGGTTGCTCCATGTCCCTGCCTCAGGACACAGATATACACATGTACAATACACACACCTCTCATCATTTTGCTTGAGACATTTTTGTATGTATAGGTAATATGTGCTACTTTAGGTCTAAATATACCCTAGAACACACAGAGGTAATGTGCATGTTCTGCACAGAGGAAAAGGCCTCAGAAGGTGAGGTGAGGTGAAAGCTCTCCCGCTGTAATTATTCTTGTACAGACAGAAAAGCCTCAGTGAGATGGGATGAGCTGAGGCAAGGCTTTTCGTTCAGTGTTAGGAGTGCACACTGTATTCTGTCTGTCTCCAGTGTGGATACATGCTATCTATAGAGACAGGCCTTCACAAGGAACGATGAGGTAAGGCAAGACTTTCCAGTCTCTGTGCAGAATATATGCTACATATTCTCTGAACTCCAGGAAGACAAGTGTTGGAGAGCCTCTGCCATGGTTCAACCCCAACCAGCTACTGAGCACCACACAGGCTCTCGCTCACTCCACCCCACTCCCTCCGGGTGCAATGGGGAAGAGAATCAGAATTGTAGAAGTGAGAAAACTCGTGAGTTGAGATAAAGTCTGTTTAAGACTTAAAGCAAAAACACAAGCAAAGCCAAACAAGGAATTCCTTCACCACTTGCTGTGGGTAGGCAGGTGTTCAGCCACCTCCAGGAAAGCAGGGCTCCATCACATGGAATGGTTATTTGGGAAGACAAACACCATCACTCTGAACATCCCTCCCTTCCTTCTTCTCTCTCACCCAGCTCTATATGCTGAGCACACCACCACATGGTATGTAATATCTCTTGGGTGAGTTGGGATCAGCACCCTCAGTTGTGTCCTCTCCCACCTTCTTGTGCTTGCCCAGCCCCCTCGCTGGTGGGGGGGTATGAGAGGCAGAAGAGACCTTGACACCATGTAAGCATTGCTCAGCAGTAATAAAACATTCCTGTTTTATCGACACTGTTTCCAGCTCAAATCCAAAACATAGCCCACACCAGCTGCTGTGAAAAAAATTAACTCTATCCCCAGCCCAAACCAGCACACCCTCCCCTGTTGGCTGCCGTTGACAAAGGTTCCATTCAGTTTAGTACTTTCCACAGTCAATCACACACTAAACCATATTAATTTTGACTGTTTGTCTGTCTCTATCACCTGTCTATCACCTATTATTCACTCAGACACTACTCAAGACTGAATTAATCGCTCAGGTTATTTAATTAATTATACAAAAAGGTCAAGAGCACTATAATATACAGGTGATTATATCATCAACACTAAATCCAACAACACTGAGTCACTTTTACTTGTTGCATACATTTGACCAGTCCCATCCCTGTTTGTATACTGTCCTTCCTACTGGTTATTATGCATGTCTGTCCTTAAATACTTTTTAAATTACTTTGCCTGTATGCTTAGCATATGGCCCACCTCTGACTGTTACAGTTAATAAAGGGGCATCTTTTAATACTGCAGGAACTGCTTGTATTGGAACGTTTCTCAGCCTTCACACCCTATCAGACAATGTAGAGGTGTCTTGCGCAGGCGTCCATCCTCCTTTGATAGATTGTAGATCCATATCTGAAAGAAACAGTTTCTTCTCCATGACCTAATAAGCTAGGGCAAGAAATAATGGGTCCAAAATGCAGCAACATTCAGGTGAACTATTAAGAAATAAACATTATCTTAGGATACTATAGGACTAAGTGGCTTGGGAATGGTGTGACATTGCCATAATAGAAGGAGTTTTCACAGGGGTTACACAAATATTTTGAGAATCAGACTGTCAGCCAGAAAGTGACCTCTTGAAGTCTCTTCCAGGCCTGTATTGCTCTGACAGGGTTAACAAATTCTGCTGTTAAAGTTGTTCTTCCTTCTTTGTAACCCACGCTTTCCTTTCTTTGTAACCCATACTCCATCCTACACAAAATACTTCTGAGAAATGAATGCATGACAGCAAAATAATTCAGAAATATGGACAACCAGCTGATTTGTCTTTTCATTCTCAATGCTGTTTGAGAAGGCGTGTAACTGCTTCCTTGTACTACAACTATATTTCGTCACAGCATGCAGCACATATGAATCTATTTTGACAAAGGCTTTTCCTTTTCTAAGTCTCATTTCTCTAACTCCTGGTACTGTGAAACCATGAATATATCCTATATCACAGTCTTTGAAAATTACACATCAATTTATGATCAAGCAGAAGTAGTTTTAGATCATTGTGCTAAAAGCAAGAGGAGGCAACTGGGAATTTTCTCATTTTTTGAATGCTTTTACAAAACCTTTTGCGCGGCTTAATCAATTATTTTCTACAAACAACAATGACACTGTGGTTTAACCCATTAATTCCTAGGAAATCCAGATAAGTTGGCAGCTAGAACACAATACCCTAATGGAAATTCACCATAAACTCAAACCCATTAGTTTTGTTTTCCTCATTTATAATGAATCTGAAAGCGTTAGCAAGGAATGAGTACTAATGTCTGCTTTTTATGCTACCATGCAACAAATAACACAGGAGCTGTCCCATCTGGGCCATTGCTTCCTCCTAGTCTAGCAACAAGCTTATTACAGAAGTAATAAATTCTTTGGCCAGTTGATGAGACTTAATTACTAATAGATTTATTTTGACCTTTGGTGGAGGAAACAGTGACATAGAAAAAGTCTCTCTGCCATTTGGGTTTGCAGAACAAATGTAAAAGTGCATCTTGTTACCCATAACCTGGTAAATGAGGCATTAAATGTCCAAACTTAAAAAAAAGGCTATTTTTATGAGGAGGAAAACCTGGGAACAAATTGTTATAAATGGAGTTAGTAATGAACTTTAGCGTAACTAAGCCAAGTTTCTTCCACTTTGTCACACATTTCAGAAGGAGAATGACAAATCAGGTGCTTTTATAACCTCCAACAACAAAATATAGCTGTAGGTCACTCTATCTCACTAGTACATTTTTAATTATTGTGCTGTATTTCTAACAGGAACTGGGCCACTTCAGTACAAAGTAATAAGGCTTCACATTTCCACAATAAGAGTCTCCAATTGTGTTAACATCACTGTATTTGCATAAGTTGCCTCTAGTCACTGCAGTGGGATCACTTTCCAGAATGAGAACGGCAAATCAAGACTCTTGATGTCACTGTGAAGTGTGCCTCTGCTTGGGTGACCTCTTCATCTGGATGAAGGATAAATCCCTGCATCCACTGGGTGAGTTCTATGCTATACTTCATTTGCAGCTGGTTAATTAGTAGAAGAGGCCCCAGGGTAGTTATGCTCCACTTAAAATAAAAATCTTTCAAACTTCTAAAACATACCAGAGAACAAGATACCAGTTGTGATGCTGCTCAATTTTCTTACACATGTACAGATTTACTTTCCATGTAGTTTATTTTAGTAATTATCCAGATAACTCCAGAGGAGTTTTGTGTCTCAGCAATGAGCAGGACTTCTGTTTGTCTGCCTGAAGCACTTGGCATGTATTCTGTCTGGGTACACAAGCCTGAACTGTGCTAAATTTTCGTGAGGGTTTTTTTTCCTTTCCCTTCCATTTTTTTCCCCCCTCCAGGATATTTATACTTCTAATGGAAAAGGCTCAAAAAGCAGCAGGATCTACCTGGCTGTGGTTTCACCAGCTCTAAGGAAAACCTTACACATTTGCACATCACATTTACCAATCGCTGTACAAATTATAGGATAAAGGGGTCTGCAAATACCAACATAATGATGGTGACCCAGCTACTTTTGACTACCTTGGCATCAACAACAGTCTAATTGTCATCATCCTAGGGTGGCTGTGAATTATGTAAAAGAATGATTTAGCTCTTTGCTGGACCGAGGCAATGAGCTCTGCTAACTGCTACAGCTGATAGTGGCTGGGTATAGCTAATCATTATGGCCTCTGTGTCTGAGGCTAGAAGTCAGAGTAGTTGTTCCATTCTGTAACCCCTAATGATGGGTGTTGTCTCTGCTCATACTCTAGTCCATAATTTCCGTGATACCTCTTTAAATCTGGATATATGACACAAATTCTCACTTAAATTGGTGCTCCTGATTGGCAATTATGCCAGGTAAGCCTCTTGAGTATACAGCGTAAATAAACAAATACATCTATATCTAGACTTGTAAGATTCCTGGGTGGTTTCATCAGCTGCAAACTTCAGTCTATGGTAAGCTACCACTAAGGCAAGCTACCACTAAGGAAGAACCTCAGCTGTATCCTGAGATCTAAATATTTTCATGAAATTATGTTCAAAGGGAAACTCTAGCCACAAGCTTTCATATGACTTTGGGGCACAGCTAAACAAAAGCAAGACAGTCTGAGAAATTTCTGCAGCTGATGTGCCACATCCCAGCTGTAGAGGCATAGTGATTCTGGGATCCAAACAGGTTGAGCTTTAGCTCATGAAACCCTTTCCGTTTTCAGCTATTAAAATTTTATGGTTTTCCAGTAATTTTTATAAGATCTGTAAAACTAATAAACCCCTGAAAGATCTTTTACTCTCTGGCAGTTTGATATTTTATATGTTTTCCATTAAGAGGGAACAATGACTCATCTAAACCACTGGAGCTCCCTCCTTCCTTTGGCTCCAGATGTGCCACTTGCTCCCAAAGCAAATCTTGCTGTTACTTCTAAAAGAGAAGCACGCTCCAAATATGGGAACTTGTTTCCAAAAATAGTTTTCCTGGATGTGTACATCACTGGTCCCCAATGTATCTTTCTTTACATAATCAGTAAGAAACCAACAGACCAAACCAGAAGACTTAATTCCTCTTCTACATTATCTGACTGCACAGGCTCCACTGTTTATGTCCATCACAGGTCCTGAGGAGCTCAGTCACATAACACCCTTGGCTTCAAAGGGTTTCTTATATGAACGATGGCAATGAGATAGGCTCATGTGAACTGTAGATCAAACCATTCAAAACTAAAATTGGAGATAATTAAACCATTGAAGCACACTTAAAAGTCCCACACTGTGGATTATCAGCTTCATGCTGTAAACCTCAAGGACTTTGCAGTAGCACTTTATAAACACTGGGTTTCTGTGTACATTACATTTGAAGCAACATAAAGAGCTGGAATTGCGTCTGTCCTTATCTGAAGAGACTGCTGTCCTCTGAAACTAATTGAAAAATTCCTCTCACAATATTTGGCAGTATTTCGGAAGCTTGTCATGCCAACTAAGTATCATCGACAGTGGCCGACCAAGGCCAGATTCTGCACTGACTGCCTTGCCCTCTTGTGAGACCGGCTGGAGGAGGCACATGAAGCTCCACATTGCTAGAAAAAACATTGCTCAAAGGCATCACATAAAGGGGCATATTTTCCCTCTACAGCAGTACCCTATCACATACTAGTTATTTAAGGTCAGACTATTTTCATGAGTAGCAGTATGTTGTTTCCAGCCAAGGGAACCCAGAGAGGGATTTTCAATGTGCAGAAGAATAAATAAATAAATAAAACTAATAAAAAACCATATGGATTGATTCATATAATATTATATGCACAAAAAAAAAAATTAAACAGCAATGATTAGTTTCATTTTCAAGCACAAGGTAATTAGTAGCATTCCTGGAGAAAGACATGTTTATCTAGAAACTTTTCAGACATGTAAACAGCCCATCTGAAAAAGTATCTCTGTGCTTATAGTTGCTCTGACCACCTTACCACTCAATCTTGCTTTGAGCTTTTTTGAATGGTGGTTTTTTACTGTTTGTAGCTTGTTCCCAGCTGTTGCCTCCTAATTTAATTTCATTTTTCATAGTGGGTGAAATTCACATTTTATTTTTACACCACTAACTTCTGTTGAAATAAGTGGTGGCATTCTAATTTCAAATTTGCTGAAACAGGAGGCAGTGGAGTGAGCAGCTCTGTTTAGCACATCTTTTGCTAAGACTGCAACATTTATGACCACACAACACAAAATTATAAAAATACCAATAAAAGCCAATGACTTCCTTTCAGTAATAAAGTGCCTACATATAAATATTTTTTCTAGTATAGAATGTAAATCTGCCTTCACAAAGATCAACTTGCTTTCGGTGCGATGCTTTTGCTTTAAAAAGAAGTGGAAGTAGGTCTCTGCTACCTTATCTTTTAAGAGCAGCTTGTGCTGCGTGGTTTCACTTTGTGATAGAAATAGTGCAGATTCAAATCACATCTGTGGGAGCCATTTTGTTTACAGAAGAACAAGTAGCACAATTTTTGGACATTATTTTAAAGGCAAATTATTTTTCTGTGGAAGGTTATGACTTGGGACAGCAAGATATTGCTGCTTCTTAGTCCATCATGAGAAACATGTCTATTTTTCTCCTCATCTGACCTCCATCAAATTGCTTTCATTTTAACTGAGATCCCAGTTTGGGATTGGTTCTACTAGTAGATGAATATTTGCCGACAAATTATTTACTTAGCTGCAAACAAAACAGCTCTGGCCTGACAGTGCTCAGAAATGTGATTGAATAGCTTCCATTTCAAAAGCACTTTCTTTAGCATTGTTCCTGCTGTATAATGCAGTATAAGGAAAGGTGATGAAAGGAATGGTAGCATGTGAAATGCAGTTCAATGATTCATATTGAGTTCAGGTCACCTCACCCTTTTTCTCCTTGATGTCAAAAAGCCTTTTTCTATCATATCATTGTGACTCAAAAGATCTGTTTATTTATTTGCCTTTTGGCCAGATGATCAAACCAGCCATTTTCTTGAATTTCTTTTAGTATTTAAACAAGTCTTCTGCTTCAGAAACGTGTGTCCAAAGTTAACATTGTGTCTAAGTGCCCTCTAGATTACGAATGTTAAGCACATGTCTAAATATGTACCTGTGTAGTTTCTGAGAACAAAATACTGCCAGAAAAATCAACTGGACAGGCCCCATTCCCCAAGTTTGCTTGTTCCTAAGAGTGGGGGATTATGTTTTTAGGAGATAAATTAACCCGATACATTCTGAGGTCTCTGAAAGTGGGACTAATCACACATTTGCCCCTGAGTCTGGAGCTGTTTATTAAGCAGCAAATACCATCATACAAGAGTGTTTTTTTCTTTCCAGCTATTTTCTTTCCAGCTCTAGGCTAGACTTGAACAGGGAAACTGGGGTTAAACTTAGATTTCCTGTTCAAAATTTCGTGCTGTTAACTTCCTATAGATGTGACAACTTCTGTTGCTCTTGTTGCACAGTGTTTACTTTTTATACACTGGTGTTGTGTCACAGGACCAAAACCTTTCCGTACATGTGGGCGGAGAAAGCAGAAAAATTGAGGGACATCTTTTCCCTGCTCCTTGGAGACGCGTGAGCAGCTGAGAAATGTGTGCTCAAAGATTTTATTTTACTGTTCCCCAAGTAAACATGTTCATGAAGAGATCTGGTCAAGCACAGTGGAGACCATAAATAAACTGCCCTCTGAGAATAGTTCCAGGCATTTGCATTTCCCAGATGCAGGAGCTGTTACCAACAAGGATTCTGGTAGCTTTGGACATTAATCTATCCCCAGGATTCACATTTAATGTGCTGAGGTCATTACTTCTTAAGGATTTAAATTAGAAAATGCATTGATTTTCAACAAAGTGCAGGGAATAATACTAAATTTTTCTTAATTAATTGTTTTAAACTGATAGTTTATTCTCAGAATTTGAAAGATAATGTGCAGTTTACTGAATTTATTTTTTTCCTTCCATTAGCATATAGAATGTCAGAAGTAGTGTACAATATGGCAGGATTACTGACAATCATATGAGGAGAATCAGTAGGATGTCCCAAATTTAAAATAATATTTGAACTGAAGCAATATCACCGGTGAAACTGGTTACTAATAGTATATAGGGGCTTTTATTTGCCTAGTTTGGCAGGCTGCACAACACTTCAGAAAAACCTGATTGTCCTGCAATCTCTGCAGCAGCTTCCTTTCATTTCATAAAGACTCCAGAGATAATCCTGATCCCTTTGTGCTGCACTGGATTCTTTGGGCTTTGAGGAAAAACAAGAGAACCAGTTTAGATTTAGATGGGATTTACTTACCTGGGAGAATACAATACAGGTAGGGAGACAGGCAGAGAGGATGAAGAGTTTTTGTGGCTTTGACATATTAACAGTTAACATGTTTCTAATTCTTACTTTAGACTGATGAGATATTCAGTTATTTTCTGGGCTTTTTTTGAATTCTACTTATTAAGGAGCACCAACATCCAGTCCTCTTGAAGATTTCATCCCCCGGTTCTTCAAGAGTACTTAGTCTTTTTGGGTGCAATGAAAAAAGCATTTTATCTGCCTTTTCTACTTTGCAGTGAAATCAGTCTACATTTTTCTCCCAACTCTCTTCATCTTCTAAGAATTTTTATAGCTATCCATTAAAAAAAAAAAAAAAATAGAAGCAGCTTTTAAATGTAAATGGTGAATTTTTGAGGTTCACATACTTGGCTCTGATTGTCTGGCCAATGACTTTAAGCTGTGTTGTTCTTCCAGGCTGCAAGACTCTTGAGACAGGGCCTATGTCTCCCTCCAGGTATTGTAAATGTCAATCACACAGAGAGTGCTCAATAAATGAGTAATGATGGTTTTGTTACTGCTGTATGATGTTTCCCTTGCCAGAGATATTATAGTGGAGCCAAGAATCAAAACCCATGTGGAAAAAAATAGAAGTACTCTGATTTATGCGTGCAGAAAACAGGAAACGGTGCAAGATCGCACTCCTGCACAATTTCAGTGTTACATCTTTGCTTCTTTTTTGACCTCTGGAGATTGAATACTTAGTCTGTTATAATATTCTTCAGCAGGCTTCAGCGAAAACAATACCAAAGCTCTAAATATTTGCAGATTGGGGTATTGCAAGCATGGATATAATGACCAGGTTTAGCAATGAATTCAGTGGGCAAGTTCCCTTCCAAATAATTGACTCGACTTGACTCCGGAAAGTCCTGAAACATGTGCCTGACATTTAATCTTGACTTCAACAGGAGTTAAGAAGGTGTTTAAGCTGCTGTGAATAGCAACTGTCTCTTGAATATGGACTTTCTGTGCTGTCCCAGCAGTGGCAGAGGCCACAGGGAATGCATGGGTGTCCAGTGGCTCAGAGGATTACCCCCATCTTGCCAGTGTTGGACACTCTGTGCTTGGCTCTGCACACACTGATGAACCCAGCTCCAGCCTGCTACTACAGATTAGAGCTGCAATGTTAACAGCATCTCTAATCTCTCTGCCACTTTTAGTGTACTGAAATCCTATGCATCTCTCTGTCTTTTCTACAGAAAGCATTCCTCCAATTCTCTGTAAATTGTTGTCTATCTGGAAACTATCCTCAGGACTTCTATAACTTCATGCAGCACTTTTTCCAGATAAAGCAGGGAATACACTACTCATTATTCACCGCTCAGAAAGCAAGCAGACACCTCTTTCATTTAATCTGTCAGGAATTCAGTAGTGTTTCACTGGTATAACTTAGCACAAAATTATATCTGATGGCAGATTCAAGCCTTGGAGAAACTCTTCCCACAGAGTACCCTTGGACAGGGCTGTTCGGCAAAGACCACCCTGCCTCTTTCGGCAGGAAGGATTATGACCCTCGCATTGCCAGGTCCTGTAACTCAGAGGGAAACCCTCACTTCAGCAAAGGTAAATACTGCTTTTTATTACCAACAACTGGTCCCTGCTGATTCTTTTTATTGCACAAGCACCCGGAAGCGTAGCGAAACGGTGGGAAACACAAGTTCCCCTCTCGGCTGCCTTTCCCACGCAGCAAAGGCAGGACGGCCACTAGGAGATGCTGCTGTACGCGGAATGCACCCGGCGCCGCGGGAGACAGAAGCGAAGGAAGAAATACTTCAGTCCAGACTGAGCCATGGGACTTTTGGGGGTTTTTTTTAGGCATCTACAGGGGAAATTTGAGACAGAAATATGTACAAGACTATTGTGTTGAGTGAAACAGTAACTCTCAGTTTGCAGTAATTTGCGAGGACTACTTTAGCACTTAAAAAAGGCATTGCCTTTTAGTTTGGTATAAATTACTAACCCAGGAATTTACTTCTCTGATCTAGAGTAATGACTACTGGGATTTGGGTAACTAAAATGTCTGTGTCTCTGTATGTGGAAGACTTTAGCCCACTCGATAATATGACTTCAACATAGATTGACAAAAACCTTCCAGGATAAAGTGAAATTAAAATTCAGGGATGTAATTAAACTCAGAAATTAGAAATGCACCTGGAATTCAAGTAAGGGGATTTTCTATGTCTAGGAAGAAACCTGATAGGTTTAATGGTAATTCCAGTTCAAAATGAAGGTGTCAGAAAAGCTTTTACTGGAGCGCTGCTGAAGGTCTTCCAAAATACGAAGATTAACTGAAAACTCCATTTATGTGTTTGTATTTTCTTGTCACTGTAGCAAAACTCCAGCTGCTGTGTGGCTTTTATCACCCTGCACAGTGACTGGGGATGCCATGAGTGCTTACGTTGGTCATTTGCCATCAGACAGTATTGTTTTCTACTGGCTTATGATGATTGCTGCCATAAAATGAAGAATGTGAAAATTAGTAAAACAATGTCAAATTTGTATTGTACTTTGGCAACATAAATGGTTACTCATCTGCAGGGAGCCCACTTATCACTAACGATCTTTCTCTGGGCCTTTCTTGACATGTTTGCTCCACTTTGGGAATTTTTGTGAAGGTTTTTTTGTTTTCTTTAGTTTTGCTCAGGGCTCTTTGAGAATGGGTAGGAGAAGGGATTACTTTTAGGAGTATTTTGGACATTTAAGTTGCTGCAGTTCTCTTGCCCCTGTTTTATAGAATAAGGCTAATGTCTTCATACTTTTGTGTTTATATTTAGATACCCTGTTTCCATATTTAGTAATTGCAGTTCTCAGTATTGCAGAACAAGAGGCCATTTATTTGTGTATCTAAATATATAGAATTAAAAGTCCAGAACAGTGTATGAATAAGTATCTCAATTCCCAGGCGGGCTCAACTGTCTGTGTGGTTAGCTCTCCCCTCACCCTCCCTCTGGATGTACCATATTGTGCTCCTAAAACAAATGTATACAGTGCCATTTTAGGGGACATTCTCCAGTGACTTCCTCCACACAGCTTCCATCACTGCTGCTGCCAGATCCCACTTGTTGCCTCTGCTGAAGGCAGGCCTGGCAGCTACCCTCTGGCAGCTGCATCTATGGGAAACAAGGCTTTGGTCCATGACAAAACTAGAAGCATGAGAAGCAGGGGTGAGATGTGGGGAGTGGGGGTCTGAAGTTCCAAGGAAGATGGAAATCAATTTGGTTAAAGAGACATGCATGCTGCATGATGCATTTGGTATTTTTGCGTGGTCCGCAGTAATCAGGTGTTACAGTACAGCTCCAGGTCAGCCTTTCCAATAAGCCAACTGTAATTCTGTGGGGCTTTGCAGGGAAAAGACAGGGAGTTAAATATATACTGAAAGGATAAAATAACTTTAAATTTAAATGGCTAAGCTGAAAAACTTATTCTTGAGCAGAAAGCTTATGATGATAAGTACTAAGCTTCCAGGAAAAGTAGGTCTTGTAGAACAGGGAGCATAATGAAGAATAGTTTAATTTTTGCTATTTCTATTCTATAAGCTTTGCAGATATTCTTTGTGTGAGAAGTGTACTTGCGAGGCTTCAAAGTGTTCCTATGTGCAATATAAATTCTCCTTTTTTGTTTTCTCTTTAGAAACTGGTTGGAAGATTGTGCTGTTTCCTTCAGCTGTTCCACTGGCAGGACCCAGCTGGAAGGTCTGCTATCAAAATTCCGTCCTGGATTATATCAGTTTCTGGTTGCTTTTTGGGGGAAAGAAACGGAAATGATCCTAAGATACATATAGACTTTGCAAACCGACTGGGTCCTTCTACAGGCAGCACAAAGTCTACTTTAGGCTCAAGTTCCTGATATTACTTTACCATAAAGTGGGTGCAGATGTTATTGGTGAGCAGAGGAACGCTGGAAGCCTTTCAAAGGAAATGCATTTAAGGAGGGATTGGAAGGAGGAAGTGGCAGGAGCTTTTCACGTGAGAGGTTATGATGAAATGTTTATACTTGATCCATAAATGACAGGACAACATTCAGAACAGTGTCACCAAACAAATCATAGGATATTTGATCTGCAAGTGTGAAGCTTGAAAAGTCCCTTGGCTGCTTGTGAGAATTTCACAGAGAATTCTTATAGAAGTTAATCTTAAATGTGTGGCCTCTTTTGGAAGGAGGATTAACAGTGCTCCTAGGAGTATCAAAGTAGAAGACATACTCAGTTGGACAGGAATCTTGATTAACCAGTCCACAGTCACAGAGAGTGAGAAAGAAACTAAAGATAGTGGTTGATGCCAATGCTGCTCTTCTCGCAGACAGGTCCATTATTCGAGTTCTATGAAGCCTTTTGTACGAAATTAATTTCAAAGACAGTACTGGGGAAATGGAGATCCCTTTAATGTGAAGATGATGGTATTTCCAGTGCTCATCAGAGCAATCAGGAGCTTCTTGAAGCTGAGATTGGACAATTTTCCTTTGCCTTATAGAAGTATGACAGCACCACTTTAAACTTTCTAAAAAGTGCATATTTCCCTAGGGATTAATTTGCAAAATAAAAATACACAGGCTGATTGAAGGAATAAAATAAAATATAAGAGGAAGTAAGGAACTGGAACAGTTAACTGCAGACTCTGGTCAAATCTGTTCTTCCCTACTCTTCCATTCTCCACTGTTTACTTTAACTGCCCCCCACCACAAAGTTCAGTTCAGTGTGTATAAACTTATAGGGAATCTCTTCTCTATTTTTAATACACAGATGTATCTAAACACATTTTCACAGAAGAAGGAGGAATTTGTTCTTACAAACGCTTTTAACATTAATGGAAGCCTTACTTCTCTGTCCTTTAATTGCCTTGAGACTCTCCAGATGGGGTCAGATCCTTGTCTCCTATCAGTTTTCTACTGACCACTCAGCCAAGTGAGTTACTGCAGGCTCATCCAAACAGAGCTGTGGGACTGGGCCCTTTGGTTCTCTGCATGTACCCTGCTAGTTTTTTTAAAATAAAGAGAGATGAGATAAGAGCAGTAAGCTCTGCTAACACAGCCAAGTTGTGTATAGACACTGGGTGATCCACTCCTCTTAAATCACTGCCTGATTTCTTCAATTACTCAAAAGCCAAACCCAGAAACTATCTATGGCCAAAGTATTTCTCTTCCTAAAAAAAGCCAGACTGATGCAGATTTGTGGCACTTTTTGCTGTTATGATTTTAAGGTGATGTCCTCTGAGTAGCTGCCATTTCTCATTGCTGTCAGAGCAGACTAGTACTTGAGACTGTTGCTGCTGGCACTGTGCCTTGTTGCAGAAATAGTTTATTTGTATAGGTTTCTGATTCTTCATATGTTGGAGGCCTAATGCATTTTATTCATTCTTCTTCTGGCTGAAGGTAGGCAGTTCTCATTCTCCTTTTATAGTCTGCATGTAGTTAACAGCTACCAACTGCTCTCCTGGAACGAGGATGAGGGTTTGTAATAATTCTCTCCTCTATTACTGCAAAGAGCTCTCTGGGTCCGTGCCAGCTTCTTCAGTGCTATCCCACTGTGATCCTATCACTTGTGTTTCAGATCCCTCTGTCTCTCCTTCGTTATCTAATTCTATGCACTTGCTTTCCAGCGAGTTCTCTCAACAACATGATACCAAGGAGTGAAGCCAACACCCTCTATGCTGGGGTTTTTAAGGAAGACATGAAAGAGCCTCTCCTGTCTTGGCAGGCTGGTATCTGAAAAGAGGGAATGTTGGCAGCTTGGATTGGCTATTCTGGAGAAAGTATCTTCCTCTCTTAATTTTTATGCCTTTTACAGTCTCGTGTATATGGAGTTTTACTTTCTTTCTTGGTGGAATAGATTAAGAGCTGTTGATTAGGCAAGGACTGCATCACAGTTGGTTGAAAATTAAAGATCAAGATTTTCAAAATGTTAAGGAAGATGAATAAGCAGTGTGCTTTCTTCATAATTGTCTGAGCTGCTGGAGCACAGAATGGATGTAATTTGGGCCATTTATTCGCATTCCCAAATATGACCTTTTGAGCTAACTTTAGGTACTTCTGAAAAAAATCTTGGCCAACTGTCAACAAATTAATCAACAAGCAGAGAAGCTAGTCCTAAGTAGACCACCCTGAAATAGTTCTGCTTTTGCTGGCAATTTATATCATTCCCCCCTGGATCTCTCCCTTGAGCAGAATATCCGGTTGGATTTATTGTGGCTTCACCACAAATAGGGTAGCGAAGTTCCCTCTGAATTTTCTCATGAGGAAGGAATCAGATACAAATGAGAAAATAAGGTGTTACAGATAGCATACAGCTTGTTTATAACCTTTTTCTTGAAAGAAAACATCTTCCACCATCTTTAAGCCTTACTTTTTGGATTCTTTATCCTGCAGGATCTGTAAAGCTCTGCTAGGCAAAGCTATTAATAAAGAATCAATAACATATATTCTGGCCCTGCACAGAGAATTTGGAAAGCAGTGTATCTCAGTTGCAGTGGAAAGAAAAAATATTTTTAGAGGATATTTAGACTTCTGTGTTACAGCAGGGAGCTGCTTACCTTGTTTTATGGAAGGAAGACGAGCACTGAATTCTTAGCAAACCCACAGGATGGCTGTCAGTACAGATGTTTCTGATGCTTTAGAGCAGGGGTACTCCAGTGAGCACTCTGGCATGGGCGAGGATTTTAAGCACAGCTTGCCCAGACCTCACTGAGGTCTCAAACTGACATGTGGGAAATTTTTTGGTATTATTGGTATTTATTGCCAGACCTTACAGGTCTCCCAGGGGGCAGATGAAGTTCACTGCCTCACTCCCCAGCTGTGGAGGTGACATGTGGTACTTTTTCAGGAACCAATCCTCAGTAAAACTAACAGCTGGCCTTGAGCCTCCCCTGTTTGGGGACTCTTCTTGTGGGTCACAGTTGGGAATGTACCAATATTAGTTTCTCAGGGGTCACGAAGAGTTCTACCATTTTGTTAAGTGGTAATCTTTGTGAATTAGAACTTGAAATATAAATTTAAACTTTATCTTCCAAAAGGTTTAAACCAGCAGTGGACTATTTGCTTTTTGATGAGTATCATGCAGAGGCATTAGTATTAAGTGTTGAGGGGCATTACAGGACTTTTTCCTTACTGCTGCATGGGAAGTGTACATTAAAGAAAACCTGTGATGGAAAAGTTGAGAGTCAGATGACTGGTATTTGGTGCTGATGCTGAAGAAATAATCAATGAAAACAAGTAGGTACACAAAGAAAACTTTAATAAACCCCATGATAATGAAGTTTAGTACCAGTATGGTGCATATTCATATATATATATACTCCATGAGCCTCTAGTGCTAATCATTGAAAGACAGAAAAAACCCCAGTAGAATGTGAACAATTAGTTTCAGTACTGATAGAAATTGCACCTCAGGTGCAAAATATCTTAAAAAATAGATGTATGTGCAAAAACAGTGTTATTTGCACCATATTTTTACAGTAGTGCATGTGAAAAAAAAATTACTTTGTTCTGTAAGGATAGGTGAGTTTAAGAAGAAAATCCCATAAAATATTGCCTTCAATTAAATTGGTCTTCCAGACCCACGTACAACTTATTTTGTTAACTTTTAACCTTTCTTCTAGCCTCTGATTAAATACGAATCCATTTTGGTGTTTTTTGCATCCACAAAACATCAAATCTGAATTTACTTCACAATTTCATGTTTGTTTCTATTCTACTGATTTACAGCTTAGTTAAAAGTAGCAAACCCTTTTTTGTCCCTATTTATTTCAGTTCAAATATTGTTGTGGATGTTGCAGGTTCCCACCACTCTTGGCACTCTACATGCAGAAAACAGACAAGGATCTTGCAGGAA
>NW_008238448.1:3173257-3199256 GCF_000691975.1 Corvus brachyrhynchos | reverse complement strand
AATGCATATCCCAGTGTAGAACATTTCTGTTAATGTGATTCAGGTGCATATATTCACAAGACAGGAGTGCAAAAGAAAGGGAAGGCATTCTGTTGGCTGATGGTTTTTGCTGGCTGGGTAGGGCTGTAGTGGTTTCCCACCTTGTTAAATTGTTAGCTGGTGTTTGAAAGGAATCCAAACTCATCATTCCAGAGGTTGTAGGAGAAAAATAGGAAACTGGATTGTCTCATAATGAAGCGCAGTGCAAGGAGCAAGGTGAACTATTGAGGCACAAACTCGAGTCAAGTCAGCAGACACATTTGGCTGAAGCCAATTTTAAATTCACAGTTGGCTACCGATTATTTGAGAGCCTTGCCCCAAAGACTGAAAATGCTAAAAGGCTCCTGAATAAAATGTACCTGGAGAAGAACTATTGTTCAGGATACTGGTTGCTGTTGGGTTCAAGGACACATTATTAGTAGGTCACTGCTTCATTTTCTGGTACAGGTAATTGCTCTCTTGGAGGCATTTCTATTTGTATTCCCTCTAGGACCACAATTTTTCCTTAGAGAAGGGTTACTATCATCCCTATCGGAACAGTTTTAAATCTAAGCAAGAACAAAATACATTGAAATTGTAGACCTGTTAGAAGGAGTAATTTATTTCTTATTTTCAGGGAGTTGGGCTCAGTTAGGGCAAGTCCAAATTGGTTTTTGTGAATCTAGGAATGAGATGGATTTAGAGATACTATATTTTGCTTAATTTCTTTCTACAAGATTACTTTTACCACCTTTAGATAAGATCTTTGTATGGAATAAATTCAATTCCTACCTAAATTAATTTAGATTTCAATTTGTTAGCACATTCTTGTATTGAGTATAAATCAGAGAAATGGATTAATCAGTACTAAGTTTCTGTTTCCTAGCACCATAGGTAGCTGTAACACAACAGTAGGACAATGAATGGCTATTTCCCCGAAGTTTCTTGAGATCCCAGGGCTGCACTGTAATCTCCTCGAGGTTTAATATGCATTTACTATCAGTGTAAGTTCTAACCACAAAGCATATGATTAAAAAGTGCTGAAAGAAATGTTGATACTTAATTTCCTTTATGTTAGCAGTGGCATTCCAAAAAGAAATAAGAGTTAAGAAACTGAACAAGCAAAAGGGAGAGTTGGGGAAAAGCTTCAGTTTTCTACTGTGCATTTGATTTTACTTGAGAGAAAGTGATTTACTCATGTATGAGGAGCAAGGAGGCAGTGGTACCTCTCTGCAGGATCCTGGAGTAATTGTTCCCTGTTCCTGGGTATGTAATTGCCAGATGAGTCAGTGGCAAACTGTATTGCTTTTCTCTGAATTCTCTTCAGTTGTGGTCTGAAGCAAGCTTGGCTAAGCAATAGGCAGTATGATATCCACATATGTTAGGCAAAGCAGTAAAAGCCGACAGGAATGAGTTAATACAGCAAGAGTGAATAATGTAGGTGAAATTGAGGTCTCTGGTTTGTGATCCCTGTCAGAGTTGACAGTGGCAGCTAAATCCTAGCTGCCCCAGCTGGCTGACCTGCCCTGTTTTTTTAAAGGTTGCTGCTCCTGTGGCAGAAGTGATGGAGCTGCTGTACCTGCTCTCAGCACCAGTGCACTGCTCAGTATTTTACCATAAACTAAAACCAGTGGGGCTTTACATTGATATATTGTGCACTGTGGTGTCAGTGGAGCTGATGTGCTGCCTGCTATGCTATCTCTGCCTTTGGGACAGCAACTTTTGACAAAGGGACAGAGAGGATTTAAGGGGTAGCAAACTTTTTGGATGTCATTGTTATACATGCTGGGAACTGTGTACCATAGCACTAAACTGGGAAAATGTAAACTGTGGGAAGAGGGGAAATGTAAATTCCCTATTAGTACCATACTAGAATATTATAGCAGTCTTACATTTTGACAAGGTTCCCTACTATCTTTGACTTTGAACTGTAGCTTGACAGTTTGAAATTCTATAGTGGAATGCCACCTGAATGTTGGTTTCCAAAGGCAACTGGCAAGGCTATTAATTTATCAGACTCTTTGCCATTTGCTTGACTTCATCACAAGCATTCACAGCATTTTGCAAGGATACCAAATACAGGTCCTAGCTCCAAAGGGAGCAATAAACAATCAGACCATGACTCACAATTAAATCAAAGGATGGATGCAAGTCTTTTTCAACAGCATGGTAGACAGCTTGCCACAACCACATCATCTGAATGAGAAATTCTGTGGCTGGAGAGGAGCTCATGCAAGGTCAGGAAGGAATGATCTGACCCTTCCAAACTACAGATTAACCATTTCAAGAAAACTGTCTGATGACACATTGTCTGAGAGATGCAGCAAAAAGAGAGGGCCCCAGGCCAGAGCAGGACAAAAGATCACCAAAAATATGGCTTGCATTTCTTGTACTAGGTTTCACAAAGTTTTAGGGATCCCAGAAGACTCCAAAAGAGAATGAGCACTGTTTTTCCTTCAGCCTCAGGAAGAAGACAGAAAGTACCTCCATGCAATCCTTCCCACTTTTGGTCAGTGGAGGCACAGAAGAGCAAGCAAATAAGGTTACGTAGCAGAGAGGGGGTGAGACCCACAACAGTCATAATGCTCTGAACTGCTGCCTAAGCATGGAATTTATTTTGCATTCCTTGGAGGTGTACAGAGATTTTAGCAGTGCCATTTTCTGCCTTTGAAATTGAGCAAGACTAAACTGAATGCGGAATATGTGAGGTCCAGTCTAATATGCAGAACGACTGGGGTTAGTGTGGGAAAGCTAAATATAGACAGTGCCTCTAATCAGAGTGGGAAGGCCAGGAATGGAGCAGTATGGCACACAAGATGCAGAAAGACATTCAATTAACCTTAATTCAAATTCAAGGTTTCAGTCTGTGCTGCTTTGCTGGCTGAGAGTGTGCGTCAAAGTACCCATGATATTTTGGTGAGGGCATTGCGATCTGTTGAGATTTTCACAGCCCACATCTAAAATCTATTTTTAGACTTCAGCTCTTAAAGGAGAAAAAAAAGGGCAAGCTAGGATAATTTTCTAACAAAGTCTGAGAAAAATATTCATTGCTAGGCTGGCAACCTTAATGGCTAGTTACAGATGAGCTGCAAACCCCAGAAAATGAGGCTTATAATGGAAACTGCAATTCAACCATGTAACGATAGCAGTGCAGATGGGATATGGTAACACACAACCATTCCCTGCCTGACTGAACTGGCTGCCTCAGAGTTCTGAGGAATTTACTCACTTTGTACCCATCTACTCTAAGCTGGAAGGGAATCAGCAAACATCTCTTTAGATGCTAAGCTTCAAAAATGTCAGTATATTGAGTAGTATCATGGCTAGTTTCAAGCCAGGAAATAGGAGAAGGACATTTAGAATAGACTGTAAATATCTGGCAAACTGTGGAATAGCTTGCTAGGAGAGAGGGGAAAGGAAAGAGGAAAGAAGCATCACTTCAGTGGCTTAAACCATGCCCATAAAAAAGGGACAGATGTTTCCTATTGGAGCATCCCCTTATAAAACAGCTTCATCCCTGCAAAGCAGCACACTGCAGCTTCTATATATAACTGCAGAGTAACACAACATAGCTGAGGGTTTATGGAAGCTTGTTTACTTGTAAAACATTAAGGATAAAGTCAGATAGCTAGGAGCAGGTGGGATGTCTCTTGATAAGCACCCACTATTTCCATGTACAGCAGCACACTGGTTTTGTCTGCCTTCACCGAAAATGCTGTTACATTCCTGCAGCCAGTGATGGTTGTCAGTTCTGATTGCTACTTTTTGCATTTATGTAAAAGCATCCAGAAGGCTGAGATTTAGGCCATCCAAGGCCAGATAATTGAGGGCTAATGTAGTCTCCATATCCTTAAGTCCGTTTCCATGCACAAGTGCATTATGGTGTTTCATTACCAGATCATATAACAGTGTGATGTGACAATGTGACATACTATTCAGCAAAACAGGAAATGTTGAGAAACCTTTCTATGTTATTCACATCAGCAGCTTTCAATAAAAAAAGTGGCATGCCCTCCATAATGGAATGAGTACAGATGCATTAGTATTCGTCACAGAGCATCGCTCTTGTCATTATGATAATGACAGATTTTGAATGCTTAACCTATCACTTATAAAAAGAGTATGTTTGTTTCCATAGAACCAGATTGTTCTCCCCCCACATGTACTCAAGTAAGTGAGACAATTCCAGGATTAAGGGTCTCAGTAATGTCAGTAGGATTAAAGCAAACATTTTTCAGAAGTGACTGGGATTTGTTAAAAGCCTCATTCTTTAAAGTGTTATTTTTGATGCATTCCAACAAGCACATTAGGTTCATCACATACTGCAGTGCCTCAGCTGCAAAATCTGGATCTAGATTCATAGCTGGACCAAAATCTCAGGTCTTCTGCCCTTCACAGACACAAAATAATTTGTTTTCTGACAGCCAGACTCCCTAGGGACAGGACTTAGTATCAGGAGATAAGGACTCCTTTCCCAGATATACTCTCAAGTACATAACTTCACTTGTATTTTGATTTCAATGTTTCCAACAGAGGTTAAACAAACTTTTGTGTGCAGTGAAACGGAATCATATCTGTAGGATACATAAAACATATTAGCATATCTATATTCAAAGAGTTATTTGATAATGTAAAATATTACACCTCAGAAAGAAAAAAAATCTTGAGGATACTCTCCCAACCTCATAAAAAAGTCCAGACTTATTTGTTTTATATGCATTCCCATTCAATCCTTGTTAATGTTTCTGTCCATGAGGTCGCACAGGCAGCCCAGTCCCAACAGGGCATCAGCATTTAGAATAGCTTTGCCTGACTGTAGTTGGCTTGAAGAGCCCCTTGCTGAAAAAAGCACTGCTGTGCAGTCAGCAGGGGCAGGCAGGATGGTGCTCTCCAGGGTGTGAATTCGCAGCGCATTAGCTGCTCTCCATTAACTCCCGTAGTAGTAAATGTGTCATTGTGCTCACAGGAACATTCTTAGTACAGATTAAGGCTATCCACACAGGAAGCTAGCGTGGAGTAGCTAGGGCTGTATAAATTCACACCTTAGCTGAGTTGGTACTAAATTTCCCCTGTAGACAAGCCTGCTGTCTATCCACCTACTTATTTTGTGTGGCTTGCAATGCTACTTTTCTTCAATGGCCTCATTTCTGAATATGATTGTGGATCTATCTTCCTTTTTGTCCTTGAGAGTCATTTGTTGCATGCTACCCACCAGGCAAACCTTCAGTTCCTGCAGCTGCTCTCACATGTAGTACCAAGGGTCTCTGAGCTCTCAGCACCAGGTTGGAAAATGTGAATGCCGTAGTCTGAAAACTCAACCTAAACCCACTGCCATATTTCCACATATTTCCAACTGCAGCTGGTATTCCCTCTGTGGCCATCCTCCTCCATCCTCCACAACCAACATCATCTTTGTCTGCCTCCTCTGCAGCTCTTTGTAGCTGACTTGTTTTAGAGCTGTGTGAGAAACACAAAGTCTTAATGCAATCTAAGCGTGAACTCACTGATCCCATATTCTGAGAGCAACGTGCTCAGGGGACCACATGAAACTGTGCCTGAGCAGAGCTGTTATCATTTAATTGCTCATTTTACAATAAGCTCAACAATTCTAAATAGTCCCGACACCTTCGGCTGGATATAAAGCTAACCATTGTAACCCAGAAATGCCGCGAACTTCCCTTTAGCACCTGCTCCGCCTCACTGCTTGCTTTTATGCTGTTGCTCAGGCTTGTTGCCTGGTGGATGCATGGTAAGCTGCTTGGGACAGGATTGATGTCCTTTATACTTCATCAAGGTCTGGGAGAATGGGGGACCCCTATCCTGTTACACGGGGCACAGCCGCAGCACGAGTGATGGTGATCGTGATTACAGCTGACAACTGAAATAAACAGTGCTCTGCAGACCTCATCCACTTCAGCTGCATTAACATGAAGGGCAGAAAATACAGCCATGATCCCAATGTTGAAAGCTGGATGAAACTGGTAGTGTTACAGTTGTATTTTCCCTCCCCTTTGCACAACCAGATGACACACCTTATTAAGAACATTTTCCTGCATGCTTTGCGTTATTCCATTGCCCTCAATGGTGAAGGAATGCAAGAGTAAGCCTAGCTTTTCTACACTTTCTCTCTTTCTCCCTTGCTAAAGTATGTGGGACTCTATGTCTAATCCATACAGTTTCCAGGGCATGCTACTCAAAGAGAATACACCATTATTAATAGTGGACATCACCAAAATGCTTGAACAATGCCCCATTGTGAGGGTGGAGAGAGGTTGTTGATGGTTCAGCTCCAAGCCTTGAATTCCCTCTGCTAACCCCACAACTGACCCATGGGAACCTTTTCTCCTTTCCTGCTTTCCCTGTCTTTTCCTGAAGAGTCTTTGTTGCCTTTCTGTTAATAAGTGTCCTTGGTGTACTCATTTGCATGGTGATTTGCACTTCCAGCTCGCAGATAATCAATGGCCAAGAAATTGCTTGAGTTCTGGAAATAAAAAATAAAGGTCTGGAGATCTTAAATTTTATATTCAAGGATGTGCTTTGCAGAAGAGAAAGAAGACTGTTCCCCCTCTGCTCTCAGCTTCTGCGCTGTACCTCTTTCAAACACAGGATTATTAATTCAGTAAGTGGGAAATTCTTCTCAAAATCCTCTCTGAAAGCTTGACGAGGTGTATGCCCACTTCCCTGTAACTCAGGCAGGGTTCTAACTTTTTATCGCAAGGCTATCATAAATAACAGATTTTAGGGGAAGTTGGAATCATTGCTAGGAAGGCTTACTGCTCCAGAACCACAGATGGAAAGCTCTTTAAGATGGACACCTTGTTCTGATTTCCTTCCTGAAAACCTTCTTAAATGTAGATTTTGGCTTCCTACCCAGAGCTTTGAAGAAATTGCCCTTATAAAATCTCTCCTCCCCTTCCTGAGAGTTTTTTTCCCTTCCAAAGCCACCAGTATCTCAATGCAAGTAAGTTTAGCCAGAATGTTTAGCACAACACATATTTTGAAGAGAGTGCACCTAATTCCCACTTTTGACCCTGCAAGCCTACACTCAAGCTCTAAGATTACAAGCTACCTTAGTTAAATGCAGCTTTTAAATATCCAAGTGAAAAGTATGTGTGTGATGATGATTCCTAGTTTCTCATTAGGTCAAGTAGGTAAGATTTATGATGGTCTTCAGTTTTAATTTCCATGTTTCGTGTAAACACTTATTACATTGTAAACAATGTGATAAATAAGTGTGTTTCTGAGCTTCAGCAACTTTAACTTCTTTGATAATATTGGCTTTTAATTAATTTATTTATTTTAAAAATAAGTGTAAGCAGATTAACTACGGCCAGTGTGAATGTTTGGATTTATTGATTTGACAGTTTAACATTGACCTCTTGTCTTGGTCAATATTTTCCTAGGAGGTTATTAAAGCTTAGTGTCTTTTACAAATGTCAGTATATATATTGTAACTAGAACAGAGGAAAATTGCAGTGCTAGAAGTTTTATTAACCAATAATAAGAGTTTGGTAAAACTAATTATTTTCAGGTTAAAGTCAAATTAATCAAACCACTGGGCTGCTTTTTTAAGAGTGGTCAAGCATCTTGACCTGCAATTTAGAGATGCTTAGTTTCAATTTATCTAAGTTTAATAAAGGAGAGCATGGGGGGAGGGGGAGAAGAACCAGCCAAGATGTTTGATTTATCATGGAATAAAACATTTTGTTTAACCACAGATTAATGTATTTGTTTGCACGTGGAAGAAAAGCCACTGAAGGAATGAAAAGAAAACCACAATTCTTCTCCTCTCACTTCAGCTAACAAACAGAAAAAGTAATGCTCTGAGCACTGCTTGTTACTGCATTTGTTATATTTCACTAGACATATCAGGAAATTTCTCTGTATTATGGCAGTATAATTTAGATTTTAAGAAAACAGGCGGAAAAAAAGACAGACAAACATTTATCTCCAGGGAGGAAACAACTGATTCAGCTGCAGCCAGCTGTTTCCATACATTTAGCAGAGTACATTCCTCCAGGGCTCCCACACTGCTGACCTATAAAAGGTGAGTGCAAGTAGCTTCTCAAGGTGTTATCTTTCCAGGCTAGACGCAAGACTGTTAACAACATGAAAAAGGGAAATAGTTTCCCTTTTTCTTGTTACTGGAGGACTCATTTTCCTCCTTCTGACAGGTTTCTCACTGCTCTACCACTGAATAAAAAAAGGAGATGGCACTGATCCCCATCACACATTCTTCCCATTTCTCTGGGCATAGGTATTTAACAAAAAGGAATGTTCATCTAAAGTTTTGCCTAACTCTTCTCTGAATTACTTCAGGATGGCTCATGCCATTCCACAGCTGTTGTCTTGTTTACATAGCATGGTTTAAATGGACATTCCCATCATGGGACATATGGAGCATGGATGTTACATACTGCATTCTAGAATAAGGCTTGTTAAATCCCACTTTTATGGCTTGAGTTTTTAAGTCCCTGTGAGACTTTGCTGCAGGAGACTGACAGGAGGGACAGGTGTATTGTGGCTTCAGCCTGGTGACAAGTTTTTACATTCAGCTGCATTCTTCCAGCAGCAAAGGGCCGAGCAGCTGGCAGCCCCTGAGCCTCCTTGCCTCTGCGGGAATGCCTGTGGCAGGGAGAAGAATGTGCTGCGTCCCTGCCCCGTCACGCAGCCACATTGCAGCACAGGCACGGCTGCTGATCCTGCTCATCAGGTGAGGCCTCCCTTGGATGCAGCCTCTGATACCCGTATTTACCCTGAATGTGGGCCTGGGGTCCTTACCTGGAGAGATGCTGAGCATTTTCAGGCAGTGAGCAGATCTTGTAACAAAGAATATGCAAAAAGTGGGGCTTGCTGAAATCAGGTCTCTTTTTGCAAACATTTTCATGTTTTGAAATGGAATGAAAGCTCAACATAGTTTATCATGTTTCCTTGTTTGCTTAAACAGAGATTTTAATAGGAATATATTATACCGGTTTTTGCAGGAGGCAATGTGAAAAGGGTCCTTCTGAAGCCCATTCTGCCTGTGAGCAAGGTAAGTCCAGTAAGTGAGCATTCCTCGATACAGGCATCCTTCGTGTGCCTACATTAGGAAGCACTTTTGAGGAATAGGTGTATAACACAACTGAGAAAGCCCAAAAGCAAATCAAGACTGGGCTTCTTTTGGTTGCATGGCACCTAAGGGCAACTAGATGTGAAGCAAAGGGCTAAATTACACTTTGTACTACATGGATGTGCTAGGGAGGAAAGTATCTCCTCTCCACTCCTTCTCTTTACCTCATGTTGCATCCCTCATGGTCTGTAGAAATGTTTCTTCATAGCTCAAGGGGAGGAGTTGGCGCTGCTGGCCAGGATGAGATGTTTCTGTAGAAGCATAAAGCTGGGGTCAGCAGGATGGGCATATGTACTGGCTACCCTGGCAGAGCAAGCATACGGAAAGCTCTCTGCAGGGCACTTCGCCCAGCTTTCACCCAGGCTGTTCCTCCTCCTTGTCTTGTGCATATTTGTGGTGCTATGGCAGGGAGCAGGATGAAGTACTGCACCAGATTCCTATCCTAACTATTCAGGCTATGAACCCAGCCACAGGAAAAATAGCCAAGAAAAAGCAGAAACCAGTCACCTTTTTTGGTTGTAAAAGAGGAATGGTGTGAGAATCCAGGGTGAAGTTCCAGCCCCACACCCCATCACATCAGCTATAGCCAGCAGGCAAGCGCTCTTCAGAGTCTTTTCTTGCAAGATGTGATATAGGTATTTCTGCATACAAGCTATTTCCTCTTTTTTGTTTTCCCCTTTGAAGGTCACTGTAAGGGTGAGCTGCGTCACTGCACAGCTCAGGAAAGGCAGGTGCTACAACTGCTTACTCTGAAAAATCAGGCAAGAGCATTAGCTCTTTTGCAAGGAGAGCAAGCATCTGGAATCTTTCTCCTTTCACAGTAATCTCATTTACTGTGAAATGATTGAATTCAGATCCCTGAATTTTCCTTGAAGACTATCTACAAGTACCAGCCAGCTGATCTACAGCAATCTAGGGGGTAGGGGATGTATAAATCTCCTTCATTTATGGCCACCTTCCTCCCACCCTCCTCCAAAATCATATTGTCTCTCTTCCAATAGCAGCAGCAGTGACGGATGCATCCATCCCGTGGCAGGGAGGACAACGTGGGTCTGAAGCTGCGGTGTTGCCTGGTAACCACCTGCGGAGAGCATGGAAGAGCAGGCGCTGGAGCCCGTGGTGCCGCATCTCTCAGACAAATGGGTGCCTCGCAGCTGGCCTGAGGATCAGCAGTGCTCAACGTGGGCCCCTCCTGTGCAGCAGTTTCATGCTGGGCCATCTGGTTGTAGCATTGGAGAAGTTTGGCTCCTTTTCTCATCTCTGCAATTGATGTTATGCCCATCAAACATGGCTTTGGAGCAGTCCAAGCCCATCGGCACAATGAAAGCCTATTCTGCACAGATGGATAAGGACCTGACCCTGCACCCTCAACACCATGGCAGAAGGGCTCAATGGCACAAGAACTCATTTACTTATGAAAACATTCCTATTTGGTTATATTTATCATATAACTTTTCATGATGTTCTGGGAGTCTGTTATGTGATATACTTAAAATACATTTTGGGATTCTGACATATTTGGATTTGGTCAGATGTGGAGCTTGGCTCCAGATCAGAATCTCACTTACATTAAATCTAGTTGCAGTATGAAACCCTAGAACTAGGATTTATATTCAAACTAAACACTACTAGAATCCTACAAGCAGTTCCTGTAAGAGCTCAGCTATATTTGGTGGCTACCTGAGCAGCTGAGGCTTTAAACAAAGCCAGTACTGCTTGCTCGGCTTTTACCAGCATGATCAGCAGTCTTGTTAAAAAGAAAAAAAGAAATCAGGTTTATTTTTGAAACCTAACTGGAATATAGGCTTTTCCCTAAAAAAAAATTTTAAAAAAATTGGCATCAATGTGTTCATATAATGGAATTAAATTAATTATTATTTCTAAGACTTTCTTTTCTCTATAATTTTCTTAGCAATGTATGAGCCAACAGCTTAAGGGGAAGAGGAAAGATGAGCAAAGCAACATGAAGTATCATGTACTTGATGGTTGAGCATTGATACCTAATTTGTAACTGTGCACATTACTGGCTTAAAACTCAGAATGAAAATCCAAACCAGAGTCAGAATGTAGCAGAACATTTATTTTGGCACACTGAACATGGAGGCACATATTTAGAACAGCTTGCGGAGGAAGAGTCACACCTTTAAAAAACAAAGCCTGTGTTCACGCCTCACTTGTGAAAATTGGACCTAAAAGTAACATAATGGTTTCACTACATTAAGCATTCTACAGCACAAGGAGCTATCAAGCACTTCCTCAGTTCCTGGAAGCTCCTACCCGTTTGAGACCCGTTCCTTGCTGTGATCCCTTCAAAGATGCAGGTCAGGACCCTGGGTGCTCCTGACACAGCACTGGCACTGTACAGGCCTCAGGGCCTTCCCCCTCAGCTTCATCCCCAGCCACATCATCCCAGTGCATTACAGCTGGGAGGCATCCAGCCTTGTGCACCCAGACTGCCAATGGAACAGGATTATGGTGGGTAATCAGGCAATTCACTTGAAAAGCACTCTCCTGGTCTGAGCTAGACCATGAATGTCTGCCCAGCCTGATGTGGCAGCAGCTTCTGAGCACCTCTTTTTGTTGCTGTAGGCAGGGGCATGGCCCAAAGGTGCCCCTTTCCCTCTCTGCCTCTCTGCTGGTGATCTGGTAACACAGTAAAACCTTAGCTGGTTCCTGCCTTCCTTCTCTGTGCTCAGTGCCACTGTACATGCTGACATGTTAGTGAAACTCTGCACGTGCCTATGAAGCACAGCAGGCATTATGGAAATGCTCCATGCCCTTTTTGACAATTATGCCATTTTATTTAATAGTGCACTCCCCTGGACGTTGCAGATAATCCCCCAATATTCCAGCCTGGTAAATGAGGAGAAGTCATCTTGTTTCCTCTCACTGCTGCTCCCCAGGAATGTCCTTTTCCTAGTCTGAGCTCCTCACAATGGCCAACAGGTCCAGAATGACAAGACTCTGTGTAACGTTCAGACAAACCCAACCCCTCTGCCTCCTGATGTGCAAGGGGTGTCTGCCTGCCTTAGTAAATGTGTTTGTGGTATCAGCAGCAGTGAGAACAAACTAGAAGGTAAATTGCCTGTTTAACCAATGGGAAGAACTCAAAAAGCACAAATGTGTCAGGTCTTCATTAAAAAGTGATGAGACTGGTTCTAAATCTTCAAAGCAGATAAAACGAATTTAGTTTCAAATTCACTTATGGTCTGAGACTTTAGTATTCACATTTTCAAACTCTTCTGAAATCTGGAGGGCAAGAACTTTTCTCACTCTCTTTCTCCCCTCTCAAAGAGCTGCCACCTGTGGTGCTGTCTTGCAGAGAAAGACCAGAGGAAAGCGTTTCACTCTGAGACATTCCCAGATTCCTGGCTACACAGCCCTGCTCAACAGCTGAAGAAAGCACACCCAAAAGAAAAGTAAAGACATGAACGAAGCCTAAAGAGGAAGCCCATGGTATGAATGATTGTTTACCTTTGACTTCAGGAGGCATAGCAGAGGCCAGCGACAAGTCAGTGTGTTGGCATGAGGTGGTGGCTCAGACAGCTACTCCTGGAGCCAGTTTTCTGTGGGCTGCCGCGCTGCGTGCGGGTGGCTGAGGTGCTGGGGGGCTGCTGGGCCCTGCTTGCTGCAGAGGAGTGCCCAGCCAGGGCAGCCCCGCAGCACAGCTGTGGTGGCTGCGCAGTGAATGTGAGCCAAAGCTCTCACTTTGTCCTCACAAGGCCACTGTTAACAGGAGAAGGGAGAAAAATAAAAAAAGAGGAAAAAGAAAACAGTAATGTGGTAATTTTCCTCGCAGCACCGGGACTGTTACTGGTGTCCCTGTGTATGGCTCATACTGCCCCTTTATTATGTACACCTTTGAAGTGCTGTCTTCAAAGACAGGGTCCATGTTCTCTCTCACCCTCTAGTGCTGTAACTTTCCAGATGGAATGATACTTTATTTAAGCACTTCTTCATTACACTATCACCTACTTCTCTTGTCTGGGAAATAAAGGTTGATTGGCCGTGTGCTGTTACTGATTCATATCACAGGCACATGAGATAGCCAAGATTAAGTAACAATCATTGCAAAAAATGGCAATGACTATGCTAGAGATGCCTTGTAATCCTTACACAAAACTAGAAATTGTGACCAGCATACTACCCAGGTAACTGTGAAGCCATACAGACATTATTGGAAGCTAGCTACATGCAATTAAAGAAGTCATATATGACAAATTGCAACATCCTCAAAATCTCAAGTGTTAAGTGCCTTCATTCTAAGATACGGTTAATATAGGCCCAGATAATTTTCCTTTAAAACTAAATTCCAGGCAAGTGACCTATCCTCCTCCTTAGTATTCTGTTTCAGTTTGTTAGCAATTAGTACTATAGAAAAGACATCTTTAGTCCAGAACAGATTTCCAACTCATTTAACAGTTCATTTTTGGATAATGGAAAAACAATTGAATCAAAAGCTGGAGCTAAATGGTTCATGTGAGTACAGAAATGCTGTTTTATATTTTGGAGATATGTAGAAATGGCACTTGGTGGCTCATGCTATCATTTCAAGAAGGAAACAGCACATGAAGCTGGGTATTAACTCCTCATTCTGCCTGCCACAAGCAGTGTCACTGCCCATGGACTGAGACTGAATTTCGTGGGAAAACACTTCCTTTCCCAACAGGACCACATGAAGCCATCTACTCTAACAGGGCTGCCCAACCCTAGAGCCCACAGCACTTCTCTGTCAGTGCTAGAGCTGTAACTTGTGAAGTACTTAAGGGTGAAAGACACAGTGAAAAAAAGGGTTGTATTTATCAAGCTCAAAGAAGGCTAATAAATAAATGAATCTTTATAGGAGTCTTAGAACATCATATGGCTTCAGGCAAGTACATGTTCGTCTTCAGATCAAAACAGAGGGGAAGCGGTTTTGGTCTCTGAATGAAAATTGGTTTGGAGAGGAAGCAAACAGCATCTCTTAAATGGAAGTGAAAAAGAAAATAGCACAAAGAACCATATGCCTGGCATCCTTGAGAGTCCTCAAGAGGGGAAGGAGAGAGTTGTGTTAGAAGGGTGAGACGTGGTCTATGCTTGTGTAGACAGGGAAATAAGAATATAGCTTCAAGAGGTGAGAAATGTCAAAGAAATAAAATAGGTATGTTAAAAGAGGTGTTAAAGAGGATTATTTTCCCTCAATGTGTTCCCTGAAATCCTATTTAATATTAATGGGACTTGAATACACAGCCAGCTCATGGGGAAAGAACAGTGATCTTCGTGGCCTTAAATAGGATCCTACAAAATTCACGGCAGCACAAGAGGTAGACAAAACAAGTTGCTTAAGTTCTAAAAAAAATGCAGGCTTTGGATGCACAGAATAAGGCACTGGGAAAACAAAATAAGATCAATAAAACAGAGGAAATAAAGAGATATTTGGTGTGAGAGTCCTACCCTAAATTCAGGTAACTTCTTTGTCTTTGGTAGGTCTCACTGACCTGTAGCAATGCCATCAGGTATGTGGCCCACAAGGAGCTCCTGCCAACAGACAGCTGCAAACACATATCCCTTTCCATCAGCACATCACTGCTTCATACAGCCACCATCAAAATAACTCAAGAGACAGCACTGCAAACATTTGTACTGAGCTACAATCCTTCTCAAAGTGTTCAGGAAGATGTAAAAGGTCTGTCTTCAATGGGTGTTTGGCAGTAGAGATCTACAGAAACCTACAGAACTTGGATGGGGTGGCAGTGCAGCTGCAGGCGGAAAGGGGACAAACTGCTGAAAAGAAGGATGCTGTCTCTGAACCAAGGAGAAGATGAGACAAGCTTTTAATTGGGGGAGGATTACGGGAGCTTCAAGAGGAAACAGTAAAGGTGTGACATAAACACAGGGTGTTATAAGGGTGATTTTGATGGGTCCCAGCTCCTGACTGTAATAAATCAGTACATGTTAACATCAGATCTGGAAGAAGCAACATTTGGGGAGACTCCTTTGAAGAGCTGATTGCTCCAACGTGCCCTGATTCACAGGGACATGAATGGCAGCAGCAGCAATAAACCTGCCCACAGCTTATCTGCCTTTCTTTGTCAACGTATCTTTTCAAATCAGCTTCTAGTGAAGAAACAAGAACAAAAACCAAAATCCAAACAAACCAACCTCCAGATGAAAGCACCAGGGCAGCATGCAGCTCCCCTGGAAAGCAGAGCAGGAGTTTGGTTATGGTTGAGTGTTGAGGAGCAACTAACCTGCAGCACAGCTACCTAACCTAGAGGCTGCAAAGGCCCTTGGACTCTCATATTGGTCCAAGGAACTTTACATCACGGTTGTTGCTAATGAAGTTTTACAGCTGATTTACAGTATGGTTTCAGAACTCTTCATTCTTTTATAAGTGCATGGGACTTTTCCTATAAATACGGATTGAGAAGAAGGCTTTGGAGTGTTTTTTACACATTGTAATCACATACAGGCGTGCTATCACTTGCAAAAAAAAAAAAAATTATATTCCCTCTCTTTACGTGTGTATATATATTTATATATATCCCCCATTTTATTTTAAGCATATGGGCTGGTATTCCTGTGGGTAAACCACCTAAAAATTAGTTCCAGAGCAGACACATTAATGGAGACTCAAGTAACTAAAACGTAAAGTACAGCTGAGGAAACCTTGGCAACAAAATATTTGATCTTTGCCAGAAAAAGTAGATTCTGACCTTACAGCCAAATTTCATTACCTTTTAATGACCAATACTACCGGTTTGCTTTGGTCTTAGAAACTTTTAAGTATTTCTTACATTCTGGAGATTAAGGTATTGTTGCCTGCAGTTGTAACACGTAGAAATGTGATGCTGTGAGACCAGGTTGAGCTGGGGTTAGCTGAGCCCAATGCCTGACTGGGGCGTTTCCCAGATGTGCCCGGGTGGTTGTGATGTGTCAGACGCAGCACAGCCTGCCAGCCTGCCAGCACTGCTCCTGTGGGCAGTGCTGCTACCACACTGGTTCCAGCTCTTCCCATACGGCACAGAGCTGAGAGATGCTTGCTCACAGCCATTAAAGATTCCAGGAGGCATTTTATAGATGAGTGAGTTGTAGATGCCTATTTGCTGGTTTCCTGAGGGAGGCTGCTCTGATGCTGGATTTTATATTTATCACAAAGTTCATTGGAAAAGGTATCTTCACTTCCTTTCCGATCTGTTTTGCAAAGCATCTGCTATGTTTCATGCAGGCTACAGCTGATTTCTTTGGAAGGGAGTGACTCCTACATAGGATTTACACATGACAGCAGCAGGCAAAGAGAGCACTGAGGGGCAGGCTTAATCCTCAGCTGTGCTCCAGCTGATATCAAAGAGCTTTTGTATTTAATAAGTCTCAAGCATTTACAATCACAGAGGACAGACAAGTACAGAAAAATACAGCAGAACCAAACTATCCTCAAGGGTAAGATGAAATGGAAAATTAAGAGCCCAAGATTTCTTAAATTAGTAGAAGTCCACATTCAATAAAAATGAAGAATTATACACAAATCATCCTGCTGTTTCAGGAGGATAGTTTATCTAAATATGATGTCAGGCAAAAACCACTGGAGCGCTGATGTTGAGTAGGTATGTGTCAGAAAGCAGACACACCAGTAAGTACCCTGGGAGAGGACTTCTCCCCAAACCCTTTTTTCCTCTCTTTGATTCAGGAGACCAAACCCCCAAAATAATAGATCCTTCTCCAGAGAGCTTTGCTGTGCTCTGCAACCCTGCTCACCCACCTGGCCTTCCACATCAAGCAGAAAATACTTTAGCTGCAGTGATCAAAAGCTTTCCCTTTCCTGCTCCACTGGGGGAATGCTGCTCCCAAAGCCCACTGGGGTTGTTTCTGTCCCTCTAACACAAGGACTGTTTTAATTTTAGACTTAAGCTTTTGTTAACCAGAAACATCAGAAGGACATGTTTTTAGAGGTTTTAACCAACTCAAAACAAAGCTTTCAGCTGGAAGACACTCTTCCTTAAGTCCATACAACACTTTCTTGCTACAAGACATTCCCAGCGCAGTGTGCAGGGCAGTCTCTCCAAATGTGAGAGGCACCTTCTTCATCTTGAGATCTGCTGAGCCCAGACAAGAGGTCTTCATCCTGTCCTCCAGTTAGCTGGTAAAATATGAACTTTAAAATTCCTATATCTCATCACAGTCCCTGTACATATGAATATCGAGTCTTTTGTGTCACCATCATACATCTTTTTTGCCCCTCAACCTTTTCATCTGTAATGCTACCATCCCCACCACCAAAGCCTGTCCATTCTTGTCTCTTGGTCCTACTTCTGCTCCATCAAGAAACAGCCTTTAGGAGCAACTGTAAGAGGCCATAGTAAATTCCCTTTCTTCATATTTCCCTCATTGTTGCTTTCTGCAATGCTAATGTAGCATGTACCCCTCTCCTCCAGCTTCCTCCTTTATCAGCCCTCCCCAATACTCACATTTGCCATTGATCTCATATGGGCAGTTGCCAATCTATTCCTGCTCACCTGTAAAGACAGGGTCTCACAACTCCCTGAGAGACTGAGAGAGCATTTAACTTACATGTAACTTTCAGTTGGTTGCTTTTGACAGTGCAATCCTGGAAAGTTAGAGGAGAAGGAAAGTTGGTGTTGACCTCTAAACAGACATCTACAATGCAGCAGTGCAACTTTCTGGACAGCGTACGTGTGGAGGGCTCGGGGTGAGAAAGAAGCATAGCAGGGCTGTGGAAAATGGAAGCCCTGCAGAGGAGCTCCAGGACTGAGGAGCATGAGTAATACCTAGGATGGTAAATTGAGATGTTATCTAGTAGTCCCTCTCTCCCTTATGTCAGTACTGACTGGGTTAGGCCTCCATAGCCAGAATTATCATCAAAGACTTAAATTTTCTTACACGCATGGAAAACAGGGAAGACAATTTTACTTTACCTTTGGCATAAAAATAAATAGTGTAAAGATTATGACAGCTACAAGAAGTCTATGACAGCAATTTGAGGAATCTATGCCCCTGAAAGATTCAGTAAAGTCTCTAGCAGCTGGCGGCCTGATGGAGCTGAGATGATGCAGACACAAGGCTGGGACTTGTAATCCCAAGCAGCCGGGCTATTTTATTGTGCTTATTCTTGTGAAATCTACAGGAGATCTATGGATTCTTTAGCTGATAGTATCTCCTGACTGGCCTCCTTTATCTCTCTACTCACGGCAAAGAAAAATGTCCTAAATGTTTGTGATAAGGTTTCAGACACTTTTCTGACCACCAACTTAATTTTTTAGCTCTGCAGCTCTCAGAGGCTGTGATCAGATATCTTAGATCTGTAATTTTCATAATAACTTAAATTTTGTCTAGATATTGCGGGTGTCTTACCCCATCCTCCTTCTCTGGTAATTTCATGTGGAAGAGATCACAGTGCTGTTCATAGATGGAAAGACATGAGAAGGAGACCTCTGACACTGATTTTTGGAACCAGCCTCAATGGTTGACCATCCCATTCCCTACAAAACACCCTTTAAAAGCTTTTTTGTAGCCTTCAAGGAATTAAGCTCCCCCCCCTTTCTTTCTGTAGAGAGAAAGAGAAGCCTAGAGAGTCACCAAGGCAGGAGCTCTGGAAAGCCTGCTGACCATCTCCATGTGCTCCCCCACTCTGCAGAGGCAGACTGGAGCTCATTGCAGAGAGGGAAAGTGGGTCATCCGACAGGTGGCAGTTTGGCGGCGATAAAAGGTGTGAGAAAACCAGAATGTCCCCTCAAAACCTCTGAAAAAGAAGTGACGTCCATAATACACACTTCTTTTACACCTTGTAGTAGTAAACCTGTTGTGTAGGTTTTGTCATGCACTTGCAGACATCTTTTGTTCTGATCCAGAGGAAATAAGCACTTATTTTGCAGATGTTGATAAGCCTTTAAGAGAAGGGTTTTCTGTTTGTTTGTTTGTTGGTTGGTTTTGTGTTGGATTTTTCCCCCCTATGATGCACTTGGGCATTTTTTTCTTCCTAAGAAAGGAGATACCGTATACAACTGATCTGAGCATGATCAGGAAAGAAAGGTTTTTCTTTGGAAATTTTTCATGAGCAAACAACAATTTCTCAGCAAATTTTATGTCCTTCGAAAGTGCATTAAAATCTTCAGCTACTAATGGCAGAGCATTTTGAAAATGTACTTGAATAACTGTGGCGGGGACCACCATTGATAGAATTAGTCAAATTAGGGATTAGCTCAGAAAAAAAAGTAACAAAATTGTGATTTATATTTATCCAAGTTTGATCTGTTTGAATTTTTTGCATTTTATCCAGAATCTATCTTCTGATAGAATTCTGTTTGTCCTCAGAAGAGTAGGATAAATTTGCCCGAGGTAAATCACCCTTTATTTAAAAATTTATATCAACATCTCATTGAATTCTGTAACACAGGATACCAAATCTGAAATTAAAATTAGTTTTCAGACTCCCCTTTTATGATACAACAGCTTTGAGAGTTATGACAGAGAATTTGTGCTTAGCCCATTGACTTTTTTACAATTTGCTGAACCATGATTTCTCCTGTGATGTGACTGACTGGGGAGGAAGGAGTGAGCATGTAGACATCGGTTCCCAGATCTCACTGAAATAATGAGAGATTCAACTACCTGTTGGAAAAGACAAGTCTTCTGAGCCCACCACTGCCTCCTTCAGGCCTAGAAACACAAAATAGAAACCTCAAGAAGTGTCATGGACGTCCTGATAGGGATTTTCATTTGATAGCACCACAGTAATTTGGTTAAAGAGAGATAAGGACACGGCCCTGAGTAGAATTGTGGATGACAGTATAAAATGGCGCACTGATAGTCAGATGTGCAGTTCTTATAAGAAGAAATTTTATTCCAGGTAAATTACTCAGAAGATACTAATTCCAAATTGTGGCGGGGTGGGGGGGGATCACCAGACTTTGTCTTTGAGTCACTTGGAAGACACCGTCCACTGAACCAAGGGAAGAATTCCTGTTGCAACTATCTCCCACACCCTCTGAAAATCCATTCAGGGATTTTAATTCTGCTTGCTTCCTGGCTCCTTCCTTTTAATTTGGTATTTAAACCTTCCTCCTTCTGTCTTCTGCCTTTTCTTATTCCTAATTGTTTGTTCCACAATAAACTTGTCCTTCTTTGACCCACAATGTCTGTAGGTTTCAGAAGTTTCAATCTGTTTCAAGAATGTAAATCGTTGACAGTGCTTACAGAAATGTTAGTTTATCTGCATTACAATGATTCTATATTTGCCAATATCCTGCAGGACCTTTACATTTCTAGTAATTGTGTTGGGGCATAAAAATATACCCAGAGTTCCTGCTATCTTTTTCAGAGGTGCTTTCCACTGAAATGTCCCAGCAGTATACTCTTTATTGTAATCATTTCTCTGAGAAAAAAGAATTCTCTCCTTGAAAGTAACTGCTTCTGCATACCAAAAATTTGGAATTAACAAGGTGAAGAGAATTTCCCTGCTGTGTAATTAGCTTTCTGTGCTGAATCCATCTTGACCCTCGTGTTGGCATTTTTATACCTTCCAAATACTCCAGCACATGTGAAAGTTTACTTCCATGACTAATCCTATTGATTTGGCTCAGACTACACACGTGAGTGGAGTTATGTGTTAATATAGGACTTTGCAGGCTCAGAAACTCTTAGTCCAAATTCTGTCCTCCCAGCCTTTCACCACGACCCAGGAATTCCAGTGGTGTTCATTCATACACAAATAAACAGACCAGGGAACCAAGGGATATTAACTGGCCTCGAGCCAGGGCAAGGATATCTTTTTTTTTTCCATTTGAGGTTCTCAGGTCTGCTCTTCTCATCCTAATTTCTGATGATGGCTCTCCATTCAGTAAAATTCAGTAAAACTCTTGCCAGAGTTTCCCAAGAATCAGCTGCATTTTAAAGCAAGTATTTGAGCCTATGAAAAATGTCAGACAGTTGGTTTATCTGTTATGAAGTGTTTTGTAACACATTCATGTGAAAATTACTTGTGAATTTTAGTAAAGAATGACATACAGGGTCTGAATTTTGTCTTGAATCAGTTTCTAGGTCTAGGAGAGCTGGTTTCATCATGTTGGAAAAGGAAATCCTGTGAAATATATTAAAATCCAGATGTAAGGGGTTATTTTATTTTATTTTTTTATTTTTAATATCAGGTTTGCCAAAGTACCAGTAAGGTTATGAAACTAATAAACTAAATCCCATGCTCATGTGACTCAATTGCCTCTAGTCTGAAGATAAGTCTGACTTAAAGATTCAAATATATGAAGTGGTTGTACAGTAGATGTGAAATGAGTATATCTAAGTAAATCATGACCAAGTGTTATCCATCTGCTAAGTATATTAATGTACTGCATCATGTATACTGTAATGTGCTTATATTAAATTTAAAGTGACAGAAGGCAATCAATTTGGATGGTTGAAAGGAAAAGGCTTTTCCAACTTTCTTCCCAAAACAGTGAAGTAAGCTGTTTTTCTGGTGATTCTGAGCTATCCTGGCAGATATTATGAGCAGGTCAACGAGAAATACCAAACTACCTAAGCTGCCAGGGAGCTGAGAAGTGAGAGAAGTGCTGGATTCTGCTTCCACCTTGCATTTTTCCCATGTAAGTATACAAAAGTTGAGTAAAATCTCATTTAAGGTGCAAGATGCACTCTAATTTGAAGGCTGAACTGAGCAGGAGAGAGATGAATGGAGGAAGAAACAGAATGCAGATACAATTCGACTCCACAGAGAATGAATAATATATAAGCTCTGTTTGAAAGTGGGAACCTTTGCAAAAGAAGGGTTTGCATAACCATTATTAACCATTCAAGCGTTTATCTTTGTGTGTGTAGTCTCAGCTCTAACTCAAAGTCCTAGACTCAAATCCCTATTCATATTTATTCTCTGCCTTCTGCCTTTCCTGGTCATACATGCAATATATATCAAAAATTGAACATGGCTCATTGTTTCAGCAGATGGATGCTTATTTTTCACTCATCTGTTTTTGCATAATTTTAGTCGCAAGTTTATGTTGTCTCTGGTAAAGAAATCCAGTAGTGGACTGTGGATTGGTCAGCCAGAATACAGCATGCTGCAGACATAAAACTATGGAAAGAACTCCAGACATTAGTCCTGTCTGGTGGAAAATTGTTATCTGCAAACACCATCCACATCTTCAAACACAGACCCATGAAATGCAAACAGTAGCATCTTGTGTCAATACCTTTGGCCTGGTCATACACAAAATCTGCTGAAACGTGGCCCTTAGAGATTCGCATCTTCAAAGTGAGAGCACTTCCCTCTTGGTGGGAAGCGTGGCTGCCTCAGGTCTGTGTGCATGAGCACTTCAGCAGACCATACTTAAAATTCTCCTCCTTTTGCTACTGTTTGAGTTGGAGTGCTGCAGATTTGCCATTTTTTATACTCTACCTGTACATGTTAGTGACCAGCTCAAAACACCTGGTGTACAGTTATTTCAAGCTGTTGTATTTTGGCTATCAGATACACACTAGGCATCTGAAGCATTTTAAGTGTTTTGTACCCTAAACTTGCATGGCATAACATGTTAAATGCAACCAGCAACATCTGAGATGTAGTTCCTGGCAGCAAGCAGTTAAATTACTGCTTGCCCATACAAACTGCCATCTGGTTTACTCCTGGAATAGGAGTTTAACTCCTTAGACCAAGTTACTCTCTCTAATTCAAGACCTATAAATCTTCACCAATAAAAAAGGTAAAAAAATAGTGGCTTTTTTTAAGAGAGAGAGGAAAAAAAGAAACCCTGCTCTTTCATTGCATGGATGGCATTCTCAAAAATGCTACAGCAATCTGCTTTTAATCTTACTTATGATCCTAAGTAGATGCCTTCTTGACTCTGGCATCATCATGGCTGCAAAATAAGAAGCAGGCTCACTGGCACTGAACATATGCATGTCCTGGATTCGCTCTGCCTCCTGCTTGTGGAAAGCTGGCAAAAGCAGCAAATGCTGTGTCTTAACAGTTTTTTTTCTCTGGTTTATTGTGTTTAGATGGGACAAGCGTACTGCAAAGCTGCCGGTTGTCCACTTGATGGTATCAAGTAACTGAGCATGGGAGGGTATGGCTGCTTAACGCTCTCGACTCGGGCAGACGTGACCGGAGATTTTTATAACAGGTAAAACATCTGTGTTATGTTCTTTGCCTACACAAACAACTCCTGTGCTAGATTTAATCACACTGTGCATAATTTAGCTTGCTGCTCAGATTCCACAGTCCAGTTTAGTCTGTTTGGACCAACCTTGCTGTGAAGTGGATAAATAATGCCTCCATTGGGAAAATCACCATGGTTTTGCTGCAAGCAGAGGATACTGCTAATCTGCATTTTTAAAGACTCTGTTATCTGTTTCTAGGTGAAAACACATTAGGAAAAAGCTATTGGAAATAATTTGTTCTCAAACTCTGCCACTATCAAGTAATTTCTAAGCATTTTAAAAAACTTTTAGCTGACATCTTTCCCAGAACCAAGCTTTAGCAAAAAGAAAAATGTAACTTTAAGCTGGAGCAAGGAGGAAGACTTGACACTGGTCTTTCTCCTCTCACTCTTCTTCATCATGTTTCCCTTTGTCTGAGGATATGTTTGAGAAGACCCATGTACACATGAGCATGAGCCTCGTCTCTTTTCAGAGGCGCGAACAGGCAGGGCTAGCATTTCTCCCAATTGTGTAGATGTATAGCTGCCCATTGTGAAAAAGAGCATGAAAGCAATTTCTGGATATTTTACAGTTCTGCTTTCCCAGTTTCAGCTTTGATTCTAGTATGGCAGAATTTTCTATTTGTCCCAGACAGAAAAAAGAAAGGTTTCTCATCATACCTCTTCAGAATAAGAAACATCTATCCTGAGATTTGTTATTCAGTAGGAAAATGGCTTTGCACCGTGGCCGACAGAAACATGGTGATCTGGCTCATTTGGCAATCTTTATGATGGCAAGTACATGCAAATCTAATGTAACAAGGGACCTTCTGTCTCAGGCTATTTAATTTATGATGTAGAATATGCCTTATCCAAAACAAACGGATGGCATGATGCTGGGACAGAAAGATGCTTGGGCAAAAGATTGCATCATTTGGCCATGCAAAACACTGAGCCAGGTCACACTGACCTATGGGTACGTGGCTGTCTGTGCCCCATGTGGGGCACTGAAGCAGCCAGAGGATGTCTGTATCTGCCCTGAAATAAGAAGACCAGATCTCAGGAGGAAATGTCACCCTGGCCAAGATGAGCAGCACCCACCAGCACACCACAAGTGAGGCAGCAGCGGGGTGAGGGCAGCCGTCCTACTCCCAGCGGAGCCTCACTAACACCCTGCAGAAAATGGCAACAATATCCCGAGGGTTTGCAGGGTTACTTTGCTGGATGTCACCACGAGCAGGGGTGAGTAATGGTGCTGGGTACTAACAACAGGGGGTAATGTGAAGAGCTGGAGCTGGCGCCAATGGCTGCCAGCCACTCCGAGGCAGCCTGGGCACTGCTCATACCATACTCAGGGAGCCCATGCTGTGCGCCAAATAAGAGCATTTTCTTCTGTCAGTTATTAATTCCAACTACTATTTCAACTTCTTATTGCCAACAGATAGCCTGTGAGCAAGTCCTTGTTTTTAAAAGTGCAGTTGTTATTCACAAGTCCTGACCAGAAGTTACATGCTGCTTGGTGGAATTTGTTTGCAAACTGTCCATTGTAACTCTTAACTGTTTATTGTGAAGAAACTATCACCTAGGGCTATGTAATCACGGTTTCTTCTCTCTGGCTAGAAGAGACAAATTATGAAGAATAAATGACTAGCTATGAACTTCTGGTACACTTTATTCAAAGTCTAAGTAATTAGACTGAAACCCACAAAGCTTTTTGGATCCATGTCTTCATGGCAGTTGTGACTGAATACTTGGGAAACAATAGGTAATAAAACTTCACAAATACTATTCCATAAGAAAACTTGATTCACAGTGTAAACCCACACTCTTAGTCTTGCCTGAGAAGTGCCATAGTTGGACAAATCTCTTTTTCATCCCATATCTTGTAAGTAGTCAGAGTTCACACAAGTAAATGCCAAACAGAGTGAGCTATGTGTTCTTTCAATATCTGGTCCTGCTTTGAGAAGTTTCTCTGGTTCAAAAAGTGTATCAAACACAAGAAATGTCACATTAAAGTGATTTATAGGAGATGCACTGTGGTAATGCTGAGATGAGAACCAAACTACAGCAGGTCAATGCAGCATTTGGAAGGTAAGAGGCAGAGAGGAAAGGACCAGAAACCACCAAGCTTTCCATCAGGCCACACCTGCAGTTCTTTGGATGGTGATGCTCCTTCTCTAGTCAACCGAACCAGACACAATGAAAACTGGCTAGTGTGCATGGAACAGTGAAGAAGCAACTTGAAAAATAAACAAATTGGCTAAAATTAAACCTTCATACCTGGGAAGGTTTACTTTTAATTAAACCTGGGAAGCTAGTGCATGCTGCTTCTTTGTAAGCGAGCCCTTGTGTCGCCTGCCTGCGACGGTGAGTTATATGCGTTTATCCTCCACACTCTAAAAAAAGAACGGGACAATGGAGTGCTCCCGTGCTTTATGCCCGCACCGTGGGCATGACAGCCCAGCCATAAACCGCTGTAAATTTGCTCAGTGTTCCGGAGCTCCCCCCGCCCTTTGCAGCCCCCTCTCCGCTACCACCGGGCGCGGGCGCCCCTCCCGAGGCCACTGCGACCCTCGTCCTCCTAATTTGCGAGTCTGATGTCCTGCACGCCGTGCATACATTATGCAAAGAGAGCCCCCCGCGGCCCGCAGGCCGCCCTCCGCTTAGGTGAATAAATTATGCCGATGAGGGCGGGGATGCGGGGCGGCGGCTCCGCGGCTGACAGCGGGGC
>NW_008238448.1:3167735-3172205 GCF_000691975.1 Corvus brachyrhynchos | reverse complement strand
GCCCCTGAGGCGCTTTTCTCATCTGTAACTTGCCGCCGTGCCTGCGCTTCTCGACCGCGCGTGTCGGCAAGGCAGAAAGACGGGCGTCACTTGCGGCGGCTGTGGGAGAGACCCCGAGGTGTCGGGCTTGGCTCTGTTGATGAGGGGGTGGTGAGGTCAGCGAGACACCTTAGGCCGAGTCCAAGCAAAGAAGCCACCGCTGGTTGCGCAGCTTCTGGCATAGCGGTAAATTCCGGTTTGCGGCCGCGGTCGGGAGCGCTGCCTGTGGCGGAGCGAGCTCGCCGAGTGGCCTCATGTTGCTTCTCTCGCCCCCAGAAATCCTACGAGCACTTGGCAAAAATACGAGTAGCGAGAGAAGCGGCTCCAGAGTGCAACTGTCCACCAGGTAACGGACACAGCTTGGAAATCTCCTCTCGGAGGCTTGTAACTCCGGGGTGTTTGGTATCCCATGTTTTTGAAATACACCTAAGTCAGATCCAGGGGATGCCTCTTCAATCAGCAGCTGTTCCTTAGGTGGAAAAAGTGTTGAGCCCAGAATAATTTGTTTTCACTGTAGCACTGTATTGGAATTAATGCTAATAAACCCTCCCGATTAGGCTGGATGTTTCCAAACAGTAACACTTAGGAAGAAGTTAATGGTCTACTCTAGCAGATGAAATGTGTTCTGTTTTACATGGAATAGAACTGAATCAAGGCACTGTGTGTTCAACTTGGGAAGTAGAGCAAAAGTTCCTGGCAAAAATATTGAACAATTTATAACATGGATTGAAATAGGTGGAGGGTCTATTGCAAGTTAGCAGTAATATATACATGAGCTTTTTTCAGTCTTGTTTTTCTGTAGTCTTGGTGGAAAGCAGATTCTCTAGGAAGGAATTGCAGGGTTTTCTTACTGAAGGTTTGACACTGTCGATTTGTGCAACCAGGGATACTGCTTGACTTTGGAAATGGGCCCTTCTACTACTCCAGTCAATTGTTTGCACATTCACACTGCAGTGTTGTCAGTTTCTGTGCTCCTTTTTGGTAGTCTGATAACTGTCAATGTTGTTTTAGCTTCAGAAGCTTCCTCTAATGTATAGCCAAATTCATTTCGCACCTTGGAAGTTAAGAAAATAATGCCAGTGTTTTACAGGGGCATGTAGGAATTCCAGCATCCTCTGTGATGAGGCACACTAGATACAGAGGATGCTTTACATATCCTCTCACTCTGTTCGAAAACCCATCTCCTTTACAGGTGGAATATTGACTGTCAACAGGACTTAAGCTGAATATGCTTGCCAGCAGGATGTGTGATAGTACTCATATATAAGGAAGGAGCTCTCCTAGTTTAGGATTTAATTCCTGCCAAACTCATCAGTCTGAAGGGACTTCCGAACCTCAGTGTTAAAGCTGCCTACTGATACAGCTGAGAACAGAGTATTTACTGGCTGATGTAGGAGTTGCCATGGCTATCGTGAGAAGGACAATATATCTGACTAGGACTGTTCTAAAAGAGTGCGTAGAATTACTCAACTCCCAGCTAGTTTTGGTAAGGATCATTGGTTTCCTGTTGTAGTATATATATTATATATATATATTTTTAAGGCTAATATAAGCAAACGGACATTATTTTTTCTGTTGCTTAACTGCAATAAATTACAAGATGCAAGTTTGTGCACAGAAATGTGAGTTACTCATCATGCTGTTTGCAGAGATGCATTCTGTGAGCCTGAAATGATGTTGAATTTGATGCTAAGCTCTTCCCCTTTTCCTTCTTCCTTGTTTACATCCATCTGTTATGATTATGTTACTGTTTTCTTACTAAAGGTCAATATCTACTTTTTCATGGTTGGTGTTATGTGCTGCTTTACTTCTTCACTACCACTAGAGCTCCACATTATACCAATTTTTATCTGACCTTTTTTTAAAGTATGTTTTATCACATAGATAATGAGCAACAGAATATTTCTCACATGCATTGTAAAAATCCTTGCTATGTGAAAGTCAAAGTGATTTGGGAAACATTTTCGAGGGAGCAAGTTTTGTAAGACCAGGAAAACTTACATGGATCATTACAAAGTAAAAAAAAAAAAGTTGTAAAGAGGAGGGATTAGAAATCTGATACGGAGCTTTTCACCTCCTGGTAGCTGTTTCAGTTTGGAAGCAAGTTTTGTAGTGACTGAAAGATGTTGCCATGTGGTAGCCTCATTTTGCAGTTGATGTTCTCATGCTTGTTGCCAGTGGACAGGTGTCTACCTCAAAATGGCATTGTCTTGGGAGCCTTGCCTGGGAGAGCAGGGGCTGAGTGGCACCACCACCTGAGGACAGTGCCCTCCTAACTGTGGGCATTAGGCAGAGCAGGAGGAGACAGAGCAAATAAATTGTTGTTTCTTCCTTTGGTTCCCTCTGTTAGAATTCCATTTTGACTGCACAGGATGGGCTTTTGTTTTAATCCTTAACACTGCTATTACAAGTAGTTATGTTCAAAAAGGTACTTGGTTTAATAGGAAAAGTATTATGGTCCATCAGTGGTTTTTCTGTTGCCTGCTATTTGCAAAGCCAAAGAGAAAATTGCCTCTTTCCCACATGGTTCCCTTTTGTTTCTGTATTCTGCTCAACTTACACATTTCTTTCCTGTATTTCTGTAATAATAAAATACATGTCTGTTAGAGATGACTTTGGAAGGCCTTCATGGTACAGAGGTGATTTTTGAAATCTCTCTATGCTATGAGAAAAGGTCACACCGAATGGCCACCAGGACAGTTTCCAGCATCCCTCTCTTTAAAGAGAAATAAAGATGATATAAAAAGTAGGTTACATTGTTCCCTACCAGAAGAAGAGAAGGAAGTTCAGTCTGCAGACAGGAGGGTGAGAATGTGGCCTCTGGTTCAGGATTAAAGTTGCGCAACTGGTGTAGATGTCATTAGTTTGAGATTTTTCATCCCCTTTTGACTTTCCATGGTAGGAACCTGCACATTCAAAGGGAAGTGGGTTTGAATAGCTCAGATAGCTATGGAAGCCAGCTTCACAAGCTCATAGCTTGTAGTGTAGTCCACGTGTCCTCCTTTTAATTCAGCAGTAGCCTTGAATTCTATCTAGAGTGAAGAGTGATCACATTTCTCTTTAAAAACTTTGTTTTCACTAAATGTGATTTTTCTTATTCTTTTTTCCTATTTTCTTATGAAAGAAACATAATGTGATGTGATTTTAAGAGTTTTGGTTTTAACTCTGTGCGACTAAAACCAGATACCAAAGATTTTGTAAATATTTTAAAAATTACAATAGCAGGCATTCTTTCTCCTCTTAAAGCAGAGTAATAAAGTTTGAAAAGTAAATTTGTGCTGACATTCCTCTTAAATTACCTCAGCTCTAATAAGAGTGCCAGTATAAATCTCATGCTTTTAACTGGTGCAGCAGTCACTGCTGGTAGTTGGCCTTCTGCACATAGGACTGGGGGGCACAAATTGAGCAGCTAAAATAATTTTAGGCTTAATAAATTAATTTTCATTTGCCAGATGCATTTTTATTTTAAGTTAATGTTTTTCTACTTTTAAAGATGGAGATGTGTAAGGTACTTATTTCATACTTCTAAATCTTCCTCTAAGTGGCTGTGGGAGCATAATCAGCTCTTATGCGGAACAGTCAAGCACCATGCTGGGTACCTCTTACTAAGTGCCAAGAAATACACAGTTGTGGAAAGAGTAACACATATAGAAAGCACAGGGATACTCCCAATTCAACAGAATTTAAAGGAGTTTCTTTTTTGTAGATCCTTTCAGATTTTCCTCTTCCCAAAATCATTCACATGTGAATGTACCTGTAGACTTCAACAAAAATGAACATAATTTTACATGTTTTAGTGATCTGATCCTTTATATGTTGTGAGGGTCAAGTTCTGACACTTGCGGTCATGTGCCGTGGTGTCTCATTGTGTAAGTGGTCCTCAGAGCCTGCTTTTGGAGTCAGATAATCTTGGCAGGAGTAGGAATCAAATCTAGAAGTACAAGAAGTTCAAGCTTTCTCAGTAGGAAGGCTGGCAGGTGATTATGTACACTTCTATATGTCCCTTTTGACTAGTTTTAGGAAGCAATTACCTTTATTTTTTTCCTTCTTCTCTTTTGAGGAAGACCTTTATGATGAATTTATTCCTTAAAGGAACACATTTCTTTAATTCTGCATTGACAAAGCGTAAGTTACATAAGAGATGTCTTTTGACTCTAGCTCTACAACACACTGTGTATGTATGTTTACTATAACTTGCATGTGAAGTTATGGGGTCTGTAAGTTTTGAGATTTGTTTTGGAGTTTTTTTCCCTCTCCAGAACATTAGCTGAACTTCAGTGTTGGATACCTGTCAAAGTTGACTGCAAATTTGGTTTTTTCTTCAGTGCCACAGGTAATGTTTCTTTCTTTGTTCTTTCTCTTGTATTTTTCCCATCAGTAAATGTACATTTTTCTTCCTCCTGTGACTCCAGTGTCTTCATAGACTCTTTC
>NW_008238448.1:3087696-3167723 GCF_000691975.1 Corvus brachyrhynchos | reverse complement strand
TTCCCTTTCTGTAGCTTCAAAGCCTTTCCAGACAGAGACACTCTCATCGTTCTTTCTTAGCCAGCTATTTTGTGCTGGTTTTGTAATCATGTCATCTTGATTCTCTGTTCCGGTCCTAGAGAGCTTTATGGTTTGGCATTTGAAGTTCCTCCTATTTCACTATGCAATTTGCTGCCATCAGGTTCGTTTCAGTGTAGCTGTGTGCATAAAAACCTGTTAATTCAGGATGAAATTCCATAAGCCAAGGGATTTTTTTTTTTGAGGGAAAACAGCATACCAGTTGGTCTTATTCTTGGTTGGTTACAGTAGTTCTAGTGCAGAAGCTCTGTTCTACAGCTACAGTTCTTCAGTGAGATGATGAGTCTGCTATATGTGTTTTGATAGCAGCATGGATGGCAAAAATCAGTGTATTTCCTTAGAATCCCAGTGCTGTTTTTGTTGTCTTAAGCGTCTAATGTTTGCTTTGACATGCAGTGGAAGTACAGTTTAGGTGCTCTTTCTTATTTCCACATGTTCCACAAGGACTGTTCCCTGGAGCATTTCAATTAGTGAGTCTGAAAGAATGGAGGAGAAAGCAATTTTTGGGATTAAAAGAATCATGAAGTAGGTATCAGCAGGGTATTACTCTTTTAATTTTTTTTTTTATTATGCTTACAGTGAAACAGTCCTGGAAAGACTGAAGAGGTAAAGAAAGGAAAGAGAAGCTGACTTATGTGTTTACCAGTAGCGAGACCTAAGAGAAAATACAGATACATATAAAAAGTATCCAAAGTGATTTTTTCCCTGTTACTGAAAATTTCAGTGTGCTATCTGAACCTAGCTCCCAGCACTACTTATTTCTGCTGTGTCTATATCATCTGTTTGCTGAATGCAGTGCTCAGCTCTAATTTTGTAATTTTTCTGACAGGTCTCTGAGTCCCCCTTTCATACCTGCAGTGGTCTGATATTTTTCATTTCGGTTCCTAGATCAAGATGTTTATTGATGTGCAGTAGCATGCGACCTTCTGGGTAGTCTGTCTTCTTTGGATGATTACTTAAAGACACTGTTTTGTCCCCACAAAATAGCTAGATACATATTTTATTGACTAAGTGGTGACCTTTTAATTCCCTTCCCTCTGGGCAAGGAAGTAGGGTGTGCAGCACGATGAATGAAACATAATGTGGCTCAGAAGAGAACTGATTGACAGCAGACTGCACCAGATTTCTCTCTTTTGTAATATTATTGATCTCAGCAGTGCTGTAGCAAAGGTTGATTTGACTGCAAAAGTGTTATTAACAAAAGGTTTTTCTATGACTTGAGTTGAATAAATTCAAACTTGTGCGGTTACATCAAACAAGGCATGTTAGAAGGAAGGCTTAATTATCAGCATTAACTGCTCTTATAATATATGAGATTAATATTATATATGTTCTTATGTTCTTAGACTTCCTTGTGTGTGGCACTGGTCCATCTCAAACTGCTCAAGTGTCAAAGCACTTCAAGTACTGTGAGTGTTGCAGTGGGAGAAGTGGCTGTTAAGCTCACTTCTGGAATAATGCTTGTAGTGTCTGTGATTGGGTTTTGGTTTTTCTTTTTCTTGTTGACTTTCTTAAATTGTGAAATATATGCATCTCTTTCCTTGAAAGGCCTCTAAAGCTCATATAACTGAGTTCTATTTAGCTGTACTTACCCCCTGTCCCTTTCCTTAAAGGTTAGTGGGTTCTTGGAAATGTATTGCCAGAACAGCACTGATAAACAGCACTCATCATCTTTCTCACTCCCTTCTAAATTTACTGGCTGCAGCTTACCTGGCTATTTTGTCTCTGCTTAGCACAGTAAAAATCAGCTAAATCTGAAAACAGCATGACAGACAGAAGCTGTTTTTTAGGGCTTTTTAGGTTATGAGATAGAATCATATAATTAATATGTTCAAGTTATCAGCCCTGTGAAACCATCCATCACACTTTAATGCACACAGACCTTGAGTTGCTAAGACAGCCCTTTCAGGAAGGCTGGTCTACACAGAGCCCCTTTCCCCTTCATCATTTCTGTTGATTTCTCAAGTGAGCCACAAAAAATGGAATCTGTCTGCTTACTTAAAGCTACAAATGAGAAGTAAGAAGGCATAGAATAATGCAGGCTGAGAGAAACACTTTTCACTCAGTACTACTAAAGCTGCAGCTTGCAGTTAGGAGATACATACACCAGTGAACATGATGCTGAAGGCTTGTTGTTTGGAAACTTGTGGACTGTCATGTTTTTACAGGTTAGACTTACAGTAGAACAGGGCCTGTTTAAATTCGTCTGCTTGGGACTTTTAATGAGATTAAGTTAAGCAGAACCAGCTGTTTGTGAGAGCTTAATCAAAATAAATGTCAGGGTAAATTTTCAGAACAGAGTGTCCAGCCTGAAAGTGCAAGGTTTGTATATACCTTTCATGTAAATACTGCTTTTTTTTGCCTCTGTAGACTTGAGCAGCTTCAGAAATGCTGGTCAGGTTGATACTCCAGGAGATAATCTGATGCATGCTACTGGCCTCTGAAGCAGATGTATCTAGGCCATCATTGTCAAGTGTTTCCTTCCACGTGGTTCACAACTCAAGTGTGTAGTCATTCATGGCTCAACAAGTTGTTTGATCTCCCTTAATTTTGTGATTATGTGCTGCAGCCTCATGTAAATAGTCTCCTTAGCTAAAAATAAGTGCTGCTCTGTAAATAGGTGAACACATAGTGGAAGAAATAGCTAGTGCATAGACATGCCTAAGATAAAATTATCCACTATTGAAATATTTCCATAGATTACCTCGTTTTTAGCAGGCAGACTACAACTTCCTTATTTGTGAAATAAACCACTTGTTCCATCTGTCATGTTGATGAAGAAAACCTGATTGTTGTGCTCTCCTTAAAGCAGCTATCAAAATATGTTAGAAGACAGTCTTGTCTTTGATGCACGCTCTAAAACTTACCCTGTGTGCTCCTCCCATATTCTGTCCTTTTTTTTTTGCAGGGTTGGAGTTGTACTAAAATTGTTTCTTGTTTATATGTGCAGATGTATGTTTACAGAAGGAGGTATTTACATTTAGTTGTGAGTTTTGCATGCCTGTTTGTAGAGAACTGTTTCTTTTTGTGCTTGGGAAGCTTTGAAACAGATGATGATGATGCATTTTAAGATTTTTGAAAAATTATGAAGTTGCTACACAGCTATCTAAATTTTTTTGCTAGATAGAAATATGTGTTCTTATAATTATCAAAGATAGGAAGACAGCCATCTGCAGGGCAAAGAAACAATAAATGGAATGAAGAAAGAGGGTAATAATAGAGGTGATAAAACTGGGATATTACTTTTTATTTTAGAATCTTCTGGAAAATTAATACAATGATTTCAGTGAGTTCTGCTTAGGCATGCTCAAACAATTTAAGCAATAATATTTTACCCTGCACTGTCCTTAAAATTGGTCGGGCAGTTGACAAATATGAAGAAAGTATAGATTTTATTTCATAAGGTCTATTAAAATCAGTGCCTTTAGTTCAGTTTCAGTTAGTTAGGCATTAGAATTATCTTAGTTTGGTTATGCATGAATATAATCTTGTAATTATTGTATTGGGCAAGTATATTAGAAGACTTTCAGAATGATTTGTGTATTTTTTTTAGGTGCTTAGGAATTTAAATTTGGTGTTTTGGGAATATGACTTGCAAATTTTTTTTTCACAGATGTTTAGCTTTGCTGATGTATTTTGGCTGGGATTACAGTGGAGAGTAGATCACAGATTAACAGGTTCTTGGGGAGGCTTAAAAGGAGACTGTACATGGAATAATGATGGACTCTTAATGAGTCTCTCTAAAAAGCTTCCCCTTTCCTTATGTGGCTCTTCTACAAGCTCAGCTGAAGAAGTATTGAGGAGAAGGGAGTCAAATGATCTTTCTCTTTGATCCTCTTTTTAATGCAGTACACAGGACTGTATACCGGTATGTGTGTGTGTGTGTGTGTATATATATATATATATATATATATATAAGTATGATGTTTTTGGTAGTCTGTCACACTGCCCTATCTTGGACACACAGCAGGCTGCCTGCCAAGTCATGGTGCCATAATGTACAACACAGCTCACCTTAGCAAGGAAAACCTGCATAAAGCCAGGTGGCTGATCCACTGCTTTCCTCTGACTGAAGTAACGGGCTCATGCCAGGTACTGCTTCAGTCTCTTGGTATCTGGGATGTGCTTCCTCTCATCAGCAAAGATTTGTGGGAGAAAAGTGGTTTTGTCATCTCCTTTTCCTTTTTTTTTTTGTTTGTTTGTTTGTTTGTTTTGTTCTTAAAAAAGAAGTTCATGGACTTGGCACTTTCTACCTTTTAAAATAGTTTTAGTACTCGTAGGAGTAAGGGGCTGTAAAGTAAAAGCTGTAAATATAATGGAAGAAAGACTGTAGAAAATAAGACCTAAAACTGTAGTGTTAAGATCTTTGCTAGTCTACCATTTGCAGTTTATGCCATCTTAAGAACACCCCACTACATTTATTTACCTCCCATTTGAGTATTTTCAATATTCCTTCTCTGAATATAAAAGCATATGAAAAAATCCTACCACAAGTGTATGTTAAAGGTCTGGCTTATGAATTAGGTTTCTTCAGTAAGCATGGTCTCTTTTTCAGCGCACTGAGCTTAAGATTATGCTGGAAAACTGCTATTTAAAAGATGTTTTCTAAAATTGGGCATGGGGAGGAGTGGGGCCGGTGTTTGGGGAACACAGAGGAAATTTTGAAAACAGGAAATTGTATTGAAAATTGGAGACCAAAATATCTTATCAGAGGCGTGGCTGCCATTGCAGTGGTGACAGATTGTGTATCTGAAAGCAGAACAGCATCCTGTAACTTGAAGGACACTAAATAAACTCTCTGAAAAGATATTTATGGTTAGGGTCATAGCTGGCTACAAAGGTCTTGCTTCTGCTGGTAGTACTAGTTGTGTTGCTAGGAAATGATGTGAGGTTTCTTGTGTATCAGTGCCTCAGCAGGATGATAGTGGGGTCCTCACAGAGGACTGTGGTGCTGAAAGTCAAAGTGTATATACATCTTAAGTTGAGGAGGTATTTCCTTTAGCTGGAACCTCTAATAATCTCTTAAGAATATGAGAACCAGCTGCTTGAAGGCGCTTCTCTTGCTCCCCACCTGTGCCCTTAGTCTCTGAGTAAGCTCCTGTTCAGATTCCCTTGATCTTAGAGGAAGCCTTGATACCTGAGCAGAGGGGTATGGCCACAGGGGATTAAAAGGATAAACTCCATAGCCTGTGTATTAATATTTTCTTCTCCAGTCACAGAGCTTACATCCAGATGATGCCCAATGGCATCGCTATGACAAATACTGTTCAGTGTTGGCCAGAGAGTCTCTGTACTGTCAGCTCTTCTGGTGTTTTTATCAAGCACTCCCTCAATGTTTTCGGTGCCACTGCTGTTCTTCTGGTAGCTGCTAGTTGAAGGGAGACATATGTTGAGAGCTATCACTTCAGCTTGACATAGAGGTGATTAATGTATTATTTATTTCATACCCTTCACCTTTCAGACAGGATAGCCTTCTCAGTAAAAACACTTTCTGGCTCCTAATTTGGTCATTGTACCAGGAAATGTGCTCTGTGCACACAGACTCAAGTGTAGGCCAAAGTGGGGTCATTGTTAAGGTGGTCCTTATGGTAGTGGTGAGCTTGAGCTCAGCTTTTATTTGTTCTCTGTCCTGGTGGATGCTTGATAGTTGTTTGTGTCAGCTGATAATACGCAGCTCAGGTAGTGGCTTTGGTTGGCACTTACAAATGTGTGTTATCGCAGAAATGGATCGTGATGTTTGCTGTAGCTATCAATGTGTGTTTATGAAGACATCTCTGTTCAGTAAGGATCATCTTGAATATGTTTTCCAAGCGGTTCCTGTGAGTAGGAACACTGAATACTGATGAATCAGAGAGGCTGAAAAACACAGTAGTACGGCGTCAGTTTCAAATGAATCAGTGCTTAGACGGCCATTGTCAATACTTACTTAGAGTTGGTGTCTTTGTAATGATGACAGCCATGTTTGTAGAAGGCTAGAAAGGTTTCTCTGTGTGAAGATGAAGTGTTTTTCCAGTGCAACAAGCATGTAAGTGCACTATATTTCTTTAGTGTAGGGAGACTAATCTTAAGAGAGATTAGTATTTAAGTCTGACAGTTGTGGATTTCACTTTAGGACAGCTTTGCATAATTCCTTAGTTTTAGTTCCAGGCTGAGCCATGTCCTAATGTGTGGTAGAAGGACTTTTTTTTTTTTTTAATCACTTTAAATTAAGAGGCTGCACATAAGCCATTACAGTGGCCAGTTAAAAAGAAGTGCGAGCCTTGAAAACCGAACCACCAACATTGAGAGAAATAGAGCAAGACTGAAATCCTCACTTTTTTTCTCTCTTAAAATTGGTTTGCTGCTACAAGGTGGTGTTTTGATGTATTTCAAACAATTACAGTCTACTTTAGAATAATAAGAATTCTATTTGTTTTCAATGTGTTCTATAACAACTGGAACACTCTGGAAACACTCTGGAAAGAAGCTCTCTCACAGTGAGTTTAAAGGGATGCACCTTAGAGGAAATATTGTGCTTAATGAATTAGAGCAGGGACAACTAAGTAACAGTTCTGTATTGCAACTATATTCCTGTACAGGACTGTAAGGGTGGGATAGAATGTCTTCATATTTGAGAGTTCTTGCATCTGTAAAATATAATGGATGTAAATACATTAACCAAAGAGTGCAAATGACCAAGTATTCATAATTTTGAATAAAGTTACTGTCTATGGGAGCAGAAGTTGGTCTCCCAATACATTCCTTGCATCTGCTTTCTAATTTTAGTAAACAGCTCTCTGGTCCATTTTGATCCATCCTACAGGACATAATCAGGTGGTGTCATCATGTGAACATAGTTGTAAAAACATAAACTTTTGACTATACAAACCTTCTGGGAACTTTTAAAAAGTATGCTTTTGTTTTAAAAACAACCCATCCCTGAAGATTCTTTTTAGTTGAACAGGTGGACAGTGTCAGCTCAAATCACATATAGATAGTGTCTGCTAGACAGTTTCTGGTATCCAAACAGTATTTTACTTTTATCTGGAGGTTGGTGAAAAGAGGCTTTTAACTAAAACTCTGACTGACAGCAATCAGACCTGATATGGGCATGTACATTACTTCAGGCACATTAATAATCCCAAAGATTTTAACTGAAATCAGTAGTTACTCTGGAATCTTAGAGCAAAGTGTTGTTTGGCCTCAGTGTTGTTTTTTTCTTATATATTTTTTTGCCTTTGGATCCTTGTGAATGCCTGTTTATGTATGCAGCTGCTACCATCTACTTTAGCTTTGATATGTAGTTCTCTTCTATGATACAAATACTATTTTTCATTCATTTGCCATCCAGTTTGTTTAGTCTTTTCAGTCTCTGAGCAGGAACATTATGTCTGTATCTTTTTCTAGGAATACTGAACTAGTTTTGTAATACTGTAAGAGTTCTGGCTGCACTTGGGACAATCTGAACAGTAAAAATTATTAAACTTATATATATCTTCATGGATAAATTATGTATTCTCACATCTTAATTCACAGATCACAGACCAATGAGTATTGTTCTGAGGATTGTTCGTTGTTTAAAAGTGATTCGATAAAGCTACTAAAATTGTACAGAAGCATTCAGAACATCAGTTCTGAGGGTTAGGAAAGAAAGATACCTATATACAGCTGGACCTCCATTTTAGTTTCCTTACCAACATAACTGAAGTCTGCATATGCATGTGTGTTTCTACTCAGATAGATTTTCATACTTGGACAATAGGTGATCCCTCTGTTCACATCAGTCTGTTCTTTTAACTCAGTGAACTAGGTCTCCCATTCTCCCCTTTGCTGATGCTATGCTTGAAAAGTCATTATTTGCTTAACACGAATGTTCCCTTTCTTTAAGCTGAACAATCTAAGGGACATCAGCAGCTCCTGGTAAATCTTGCCCTTGAGACCTTTTACTGTTCTAGTCAGTGTCCTCAGGACACTGAAATAGTCTGATGTCCTTCTGTTGAGGTACCCCACACAGTCCCTGAGGTGAGGCCACAGCAGGGCAGCTGTCTCCTTCAGTTGGCTGGTGATGCTGTGCCTGATGCACGCCAGGTTACTGTTGGCCCTTCTGGCTGCAAGGCCTCGCTGTTGACTTGTAATTGCTATCAACTCAGACTCTGATCTCTTTCTGCAGGGCTGCTCTCCAGCCTCTCCCCCAGTTTGCATGGATAACCAGCACTACCCTGTCCCAGATGAAGGATCTGGCACTCTTGCTCTTGTTGAATTTCCGACAGTTGGTGATTGCACAGCTCTCTGGTCTATCTAGATCTCTCTGTACGGCCTCTATGATCCATGGAGTCCACATCTCATCCTAAATTAGTATCATCAGCAAACTTAATGTACGTTTGATTCCTGCATCCAGATAATTTGTAAAAATACCAAAGAACACTGGCCTTGAAATTAACCCCTGGGGAACCTTGCTGGTGAATGGCCACTGACTGATGTGACCCCATTTACTAAACTCCTTGAGCCCGATTCGTCAGCCGTTTGCTCACACAGTGTCTTATGGGCTTGTCTGTCTGTATGATGCATATTTTGTTCAGAAGAACATTATGAGAGAGGCTATCAAAATCTTTACTAAAATCCCCCCTCCCCCAATCTAGTGTCTTCCCTTGGTCAATTAGGTGGGTAACCTTGTCATAGAAGAAAATCAAGTTGTTTTATCAGGACTTTCCCCTCCTAAACTTGGGCTGTCTCTGACCAGTGACTGATTTGTGTCTTGTGTGTTTTTTCAATAACTCCCAGAAGAAACTTCTCCATAATTTTATCAGGCACTGAAATGAGATTGACAGGCCTGTCATTACCAGGGTCTTCCTTACAACCATTCTTGAACACTGAAACAACATATGTCATCTTCCAGTCAACTGGGACCTCTCCAGACTCCTAAGACTGTTGGAAAATACTGGGGACAAGTTCCACAATGACATCAGCCAGCTCTTTGAGCACCCTGGGAGGAATCCTATCAGGTACCATAGATTTACAAGCATCCAGCTGAAGCAGCAAGTATCAAACAAGTTCAGAGTTGGCTGGGAGTTTATCGACCACCCTGTTAAGATTTTTCAGCATGGGGCTCTGGGGTTCCAGGGGCCATCATCAGTATTGAAGACAGAGGAGAAGGTGGCATTACGCATCTCTACTTTGCCTGTGCCCCTATTTGTGAGGTGACTGACCTCATCAAGTAAAGGACCAATGCTGTCTCTGATCCTACTTTTGCTGTAAATATATTTTTAAAATGTCCTTTTTGTCTTTCACAGTGCTTGCCAGTCTGAACTCTAATCAAGCTTAGGCTGCAACAGTTTTCTCCCTTGAGTGGTGAACAGCATCTCTGTAATCCTCCTATGTTGCCTGTACCTGGTTCCAATGTCCGTGGACTTTCCTTCTGGGAAAGATCCATGCTCCGCCAAGCCGTTGAAGTTCTCTTCAGTGCGGTTCAGTAGTAGCAGAGCAGAGAATATCTCAGTCTGTGTTAAAGAAACATCCATATTTGGAAGAAAATCCAGTTGTCAAAGACTGAGATAAGTGAGGAGGAGCACGCTGTGGTAGTGAGGTCCCTGGTTTGTTTATAGAGATAATGAAGAATTAAGGACCGACACAGTCCTAAGAGAAAAAATAGTGAAAAGATCTTCTAATGTTTTTCCATACAGCTTTTCTCTGCAGCATCTGGGGGAGGTTAGCTTAGGGTGGATTTTGATGTTCCAGAGGTTATCTCAGTGCTTACTGCTCACTCAGTCTGAGCAGTGAATGACAGCAGAATATGTTGAAGTTGTAATCTGCTGAAAGGGCTCCTCAAAACTTAGCAAATGCAAGTCCTGTCAAAAAGGAATAAAAAGGGACACATCTGTGGGGTGTCATGTCTGAAGCGCATCTAAGATGTGTACTCGTCTAAGATGTCCAGATTCTGTGGTTTAAGGGATGGATCATCTGGGGACTTAAACAGTGGCAGAAGGTGGTTAAGTGCCCCTCACTTTATTGGGGTGTCTCCTAGATGGTGCATGTAGTCAGGTACTCATGGCACATCCTCAGCTTCTGGAAAGTGGTGAGCGGGGAGAGTGCATAGCCTGGATGTTGTCCTGACAGAGGGTGCTAACATGCTGTGTGGTGCTGACAAGGGATTTACAGGAAGATGAAGGCTAGTGGTATTTAGCAGTAAGGTATTCTCTTCCAATTCTGCATCACTTTCTTCTGCTCTGGCAATAGGACTACACAGGCAGAAGCATTAAAATAGTGCCTGTGCTGCCTTCCTCTGTGTGGAAAGCAGTGTTCCTTGAAACCCATGGGAACTATCATGCTCTGTTATCTCTATTGAAACGTGTTAGATTGTCAAGACCAATGGTCTGTAGTAGAAGTTAATGTTGAGGTTCTAAAGGCGCAAAGATGGACTTGAGTAATTTCAAAAGCTGTTATCACCCCTCCTTGCTTGATCATGTTGCTGTGAGTGTTTTCTCTCATTTCCTGCCTTGTGTAGAGCAGGAAGGGCAACAGCTAGGGTCTGAACTCTGATTCCTCCTATGGACTGGTATTTTGCTCGAAGCAAACTTTAATTATACTCCCAGTTTCTTCTTTCCCAGGCATGTTGATATGTTTGGATTAGTAACCTGGTGACCACATATTGACATGAGTCATTTTCCTAAAAACACTGCAAAATACAACCACTGATGAGCTGACCAGCAGCGGGCAGTTCATCTTAATTTGCGTGCATTAAATATGCTTCTTCTTCTGTGTTTGTCTTATAAAGTGTGGGACTTGACTGAAAAAGAGTGGTGGGTATGATACTATTATGTTGCTATTAATCATACTTTGAGATGAACTGTAATTGTTTAACTTAGTTACTAATAATAGCACTTGGATAGGAACTCATGCTGCCAAATTTTTTTCTGACCCTTTCATAAAATTCCTGCAGATTCTAAGGAACACTGTCTTTCAAATGAAGACAGCTATCTCCTCAAACAGGCATCACCAGCAACATGGTTTAAAGGCCACTGAAGGCAGTCAAAAAAAGGGAATGCTTGGGCATCTGAAAAAGATGGCACAGAGGGATACTCACATCTCTGTATTGCACTCTGTTCAGACACACTCATTTTTTTGTTAGTCTGTGATCTGTCAGCTCAGTCTAAACCCTGTGGAATGGCAGAGTAAAAGTGGCTCAAGCAGGACTTCGGTGACACAGAGCCATCACCTTGAAGTTTGCAAGGAGTCTGTAGTGACCTGTGAGGAGAGGTTCATGGAGCCCCTTTTCATGGGTGATGAACAGGTGGTTTTCTCCAGCTGTTGAGATTGTACAGATTATACAATAGCAGCAGCTCTTGCGTCCACACCGGGGGAGGTTGCAGGGCTGCTTCATGATGGGATCGTACACTTCCCACAGGCACAGCAAGGGGGCATTTACTTGTTTCTGCTTAATTTTCAGCTGCTTTGTTGAGAGCTGCTTTTGTGAAGTGAAATAGTGTTCTTAATAAAACAGCAATTTTATGAAGAATGACACTGTATAAGTATATACCTTCTAAATAACAGGCCCCCATTTTCTTTCTGAAATGCAGTCACAAGGAGGGCTAGAACCAGTAGTTCCAAATCCCAGATGTTTGTGTTTTGGTAAAATACAATTATTATTTTTTAAATTGTGCTGTGAAATGATTGAACTGAATAAAATGACTTTTTTTCCACAGAGAAATTTAATTACATGCTCTTTGATTAGCAAAGAAGGGACATAAATTAATTTTCCTAGACATGCTGCAAAATGCAATTACTGTTGGACTGACCAGCAGCAGGCAGCTCATATTTATTTGCATTCATTATATATGCTGCATTTTATCTTACTTTTCAATTGTATACAAAACACAATCTTACGACATTGGTCATTTCAGAGTCTAAAAATGCTTCTTGGTTTAACTGCGGGGAGAAATAATTGATTACTTATTCTCCTGTCAGTTGAGAGCAGTTTCAAAACAGTAAGATGGAAGTCAGTAGTATTTTATGCCTATGAGACATACAAGGTAGTATGAATTTTTTTTAGCACAAATGGAACATCTGTTATTGGGGTCAATGGCAATATTTTTTACTAATAACACATTAATATCACTTCTATTTGCCCATTCACTATGTGCATCGGGAGTAAGAGTAAATACAGATCTTACTGTTTTGCTTGGTTTTCAACAGCTGAACACATTTAATGGAAACAGTGATTAAAACATTTTTCCCAAGAGGTGAAGTGTAGGAAGAAGGTGTACTTCAAAGTGTTTATAGATAAATTCTCTTTCTAATCTGTTCTCATATTTAGTGTATTTTTCGTGATTACTGTTGAAAAACTTCAAATTTGGGTAAGGATATATGATTGTATATTATAGGTAAACCAATTGTTTTTCTTAAAAGATATCACTGAACAGATGGTCAGTGGAAATTTTTTTAAACAGAAGAAGAACTAGGAAAATTCTTATACCTTTGGAAGTTACAGAACTCATAAAAAATTTGTAACTTGAAAAATCTTAAAACCTTATTTGCCAAGAGGAGCGATTGAAAACCACAGAAAATGTGTCTGTGAGCAACTACCTCACAGACATGAAACTTTAAGAAAAGCCCAAACAAACCAAAACCAAAAAAGCCCCCATTTTTACTAGAAAGCTTTTCATTAAAATTTTGATAAATGGCTGAGTGAAACAGGAGATTGGCTATAGGCACAAAAGCGTCCCCCAGTGCTGTACTTGGTCTTACAGGATATTGAGGGAGTGGAGGCACAGAGTGCTCAGAGTTTTATTACTGTTTTCTTCTAGTCTTTTTACAGAAGTCATTGACCTTCTTAGCCAAGTGTGTCCTCTTAAGTTGCAAGGAAAAGCAGTTCCTTGCAGCTAACTTTGTGAAATTTTACTTATTTCCATTAATACGGAATCAAAAGTGATTTTCTCTGGAGACTTGATGTCTTATTACTTGATTTGGTAGAAATATTTTAATTTTACTTGAATGAGAACTCAATAAAGTTTCAGTACTTCATATGATGAAGTAATTTACAGGGTTCTTGGAATATACTGCAGTTGTCGAAAAATATTGGCCTTTATTTATTGGTGTCTTTTGCTTTTTGTTGTTGGGCTAATGAATCCAGTGCTAAGGCATTGGGGATTTAATGGTTGGTGATGGAGTACTACCCATACTGAAATATTTTATTTTCAAGGGTTACAAATCTGCCTCGCACAGTGTAAAGATCTGGGTTGTTACTAGGATGGATTTCCAGTAAATTGCGCTTACTCTAAACCCCTTATACTACTACTACTACATTTAACAGCTTAAATAGCTCAGTGCCTTGTTCTTCCTGATAGACCTGTGGTACTAAACTTGTTAGACTGACCTTTATTTTGAATTAGAAAATGTATTTGCTTCAGCCAGTGTAGTTAAGATACATGGAAAAAAAGTGACTTTGAAAAAGTGAATTCTTTGTCTTCCATACATGAATTTTGTTTGCAGGTGAGAGGGGTTTTTTCTCTCTACTTGGCAGCATTGCAACTCAAGCTAAAAAGCGAAAAACAAGGCTATATTCAATGTGTCACCAATTCAATTCAATCCCTTCTCCCTGCCTCCCACCAGGAGTTACTTTCAGTAATAACACCTTAGAGGTAGTTCTTCTGATGAACCAGGAGGCAGAACAAGCCATTTGCACTTTTGCTGTTTATTTGGTTTCTAGGGGGGTTCTTCTTTGCATGTAGAGATGGCATTTGAGGTGTAAGGATGTGTAGGCAGGAAAGCAAGCCTTGGTTAATAAAGTGAGACATTTCTAAGTTACTTTCTTGTTTTCCATTAAAATAATGATTGGACTGCAATTTCTAGGATGAAGGTGCAAGTTCCCCAAAGAGATGTATATTGCTGTTGGCTGGATGTGTTAATAGGGTAGGTATTACATATATATGAGGTGTTAGGTGCTTAGCTACTTATTTGCCTGTGCAGCCGTACAAATGTATTGGCACACTCCTGTCCATGCATATATGCTTATAGCCCTTTTTTTTTTTTTTGGGATCAAGAATTTAGATTAGCACTTAAATCTCCAGTTGTCACACGCAAATTTCTGGGGTTTGTAGTCAATCCCAAGCTAAGTGTAAGTTAAGTGTTGTGCTGTTCTGAGAAATGACAAACAGCATGCACGTATATCAAAACAGGCTATCTGTGTGAAATGGTTCCTTCTCTCAGTAGTGTATCATTTGCAGAATTTTGTCCCCTTCTGGGAAGCATTGAAATGCAAACATGGCTCAAATGAGGAGAGTTCAAGCACAGCTACCACAGCCATCAAAAGAGAGCCTCAGATAGAAAAGGAACTTCTGGAGTGGTTTAGATTAGAATGGATACAAGGGAGGGGAGGAGTAAGTTCTCTTTTTTTTTTTTTTGTTTTTTTTTTAATCCCTTCTGGGAAGCATTGAAATGCAAACATGGCTCAAATGAGGAGAGTTCAAGCACAGCTACCACAGCCATCAAAAGAGAGCCTCAGATAGAAAAGGAACTTCTGGAGTGGTTTAGATTAGAATGGATACAAGGGAGGGGAGGAGTAAGTTCTCTTTTTTTTTCTTTTAGTTTCTTTTTAAGTCTTCGAAACCTAAGTGGTGTGATTATTTCTTGTTCTCTCTGCTGAAGGCAATTCCAGTGTAAGCACTGGAACTGATTTAATTTGATGGCTACAGCATCTCTGTCACAAGATGTCTTCAAGAACAGACTTGTAAATATCTGTCAGGAGTGGTATCAATAACTTTGCTCTTACTTTATGGTAACAGTCTAGTTGATCTTTGGAAATTACTTCCAGTGTTGCTTCTCAGTTCTTCAGATCTTAAACACCCTGTAAGTTAAATATGGTTTCATTGTTTGTAGTAGATAACATTGCTTCATCCGTTTTCTTATAGATACTACTTTTTAGAACCCCAGGATTTGTTCACTACCACCTTTACACTTGAATTCAGTTTAAAAGATAGGCTGCCTGTAGATGTAGATGATACCAGAAATATGTATTTTTTTCCCTCCCACATTCAGAAAGGAGAAAGAAAACTCAAAAGCTGGGGCCAAGTACGGCGTGTCTGTAAGAGAAAGGTTCCAAGGAGGCAGGAGATTGGCAGCACTCTCATTTCCAGTTCTCTCTTTTGTATAGAATGGTAGTATTGAAACATTTCAGTCAGATGATTTTATTTCAAGAAATTCATAGCTTTTAAGGTTGAAGGGTAATTTTCTAAATCACCAAGATAAAATTTAAAAAATAAACTCTGCTGCTAACTCAATTTGGGGGAAAGGGGAGTGCTTTTTGGACATATATTTGTTTTAGTAGCATAGAAATAAAAGTTTTATAGACCTGCTTGCCAGTGTTGAATTTCTTTCTATTTGGCCTGTATGTGGGTTTTTTGGGTAAGAATTTTTACTTCGGTTTCAGTGGGGCTGTGTGTTTCTTCAGTGATATTTTTACATGCAAGTCAAGCAAGTATGGCTCTAGTAAGTACTTAGCTGGTAGACTGTCAAGTTAGAAAAGCAAACATGCCACAGGAGATATGACAGCAAGTTAATTTTCATAGTGTTTTTCTCTACTGTGCTGTTGCTGACTCAATATGCTATGGTGGTGTTTAGAACAACTGTATAAAGTTGTTGAGGTTTTTTTTTTTGGTTTTTTTTTTTTGGCAAGGTGCATGTTGAAATCATGGTAACTGATACAGCAGATGTAGTTCTGCTTCTAAAATAACCATTAAAATATATTAATAAGAGTTAGGATAGACTATACCTCTCTAAATCCTCAGTACTTCTGAAAATATTAGGAAATGTGTTAGAGGAACACCTGGGCAAGCCATCCTTTTTACATATATGTAGAACCTGGAATGGGTCTGCTTCCTGTAGTCCTTTAGTCCTCTTTCCACACAAACCTTTACCTGTGTTGTTCTTCACAAATTAATTTACTTGAGTGCGAAATTTCCTGCAAGATTTAACAGAATCTGAGTCTGGTGTGTTTTTCCTCATTTCTCCCTATGTCTTCCTTACACCTTTAAAAAGTTGGCATGGCTGTTTAACTGCCAGAGTGGTGTATGAATGCTCTTTAGGTTCAGGAAAACCGGGGGCCTCACAGCAAGGGGAGCCTCTATTTAGTTTGAGTCACAGTTTGATCAAGCTTGGTGCTTTCAGTGCTTTTTAAGAAAAAAAGCTTGCAGTCAAAAACATGGTACTGTTGGCATCGTTTCTGTATATATGAGGTGGCAGCAGTGATTAAACAAACACAACTTTAAAGCCTGGCTGAGTTCTAAAAACTGACTTGTAAATTAACGCCTTCACTGACTGTTTGCTCCGTATGTGTACGAAGACATGAAGTATAATAGACAGAAGAGACAAAACCACCATTATTCCTAGTGCTGTCAGCAGCAGAGTAAACTGGCTACTATTTCCCCCCAAGCATCATCAGAATTGCATGAGTTACAAGGCTAATGATTCTTACCGGTGCTAACCCTCACAAGCTCATGCTGCAGAGGTTTATGCTAATTAAATGACTGATACATTTGGACTCACACAAGCTTGATGACAATCATGTGCATGGAAATGAGAATGATTGTGTCTGGTGTTGTAGGTTTTCTTCTGAAATAGATTATAGACTTTATTTTTTTGCTACTTAATACCATTTACATAACATACGCATTTACTGCTGTATCTTTTAGCCAGTAGCAGATCTGCAGAAAGACAGAGTGTGGGTACAAATATATTTATGTGTAAATCAGAAACATGAAATGGAAAACATCACTGTTAGCTGTGAACAGACAGTAAATTGTCATCAAAACACACTTGCAACCTCAAATGATTTCCTTTTTGGAGTGAGTTTCTGGTAGCAGTGGTGTCTTCTGTGATGGGCACTTATGGTTTAGCATCTAAACTAGTACCAAAAATTATGCTTTAAAAAACTTTCACCTGAAATAAGCCGTCTAGAGGTGGTTGTTGACTGCTGAAACTTGCTATTTGTCAATCAGCCAGCACGCAGGAGAAATTGTACTTAAATTGCTGCTGCAAACTCTAGGTACCAGGATATCCCTATAAACCAAATAAGCACAACTATGTGCATATATGGAACGAAGGATCAAGATCAGTGTCTTAGCAATAGTTATGTTTCAGACCTGGGAAATAGATTTAGGGATTTCATTAAAAATCTGCAATTTTAAAGCTGATTTCCAGTTTGTAGACTAGCCTTTCTGTTTTGAGAGACTGATAAGAACGATAGCAATTCTTGATGATGTTTGAATCTTTGCTGTTGCTAATGATTATGCCATTGTTATTTATGCCTGTAAATGAAGGTTTTAAAGATGAAAAGAGATGAAGCTTCAGAGGCAGCTTCTGGGACTCCATCCTCAGAGGAGTAAATCCGAGATTGGGGGCGGGTCCTTGCAGGGCCCTGCTGTTCCTCTCATGGGTTTCTCTCTCAATTGGTGTGCTTTTCAAAGGAGACAACTGTATATATTACACTAATTAATATATTTTAATAAGAGGAATAGTATTCCCACTAGTTCCTCTGAATTAAAGCCTTGCACAGTAACCTTGGACAAAAGAAATGTTGTAAATGTTTTTATTACAAGTGATTTTGTACAGATTTTATAGGATTCTCTTTACCTCCCTTTCTCTTAAAATTGAGATTAACATTTCTGCAAGACAAGGCCTCCGTTTGGCCTCATTAAGTTTGCTTTTTGCCCTTGGTACCCCTGTGGTGATGGGAAACTTGTCTGTAGTCTTTGGGGGATTTGTTAGTATGAAGGGGAAAAGAGGAAATGCCTTTGTGATCTAGATTCATTCAAATGGGAGGGTGGCTGTTTCGCTTCTATGAAAGTGCAAAGGCGCATAAAAAATGCTTGAATGTGTCAGTTAGGGGGCTGATTTTTGTAACCAGTGGATTATAGCCTACCTCAAGGTTTAGGCAATTTATCTTCTTAAACAAATTATATAAAGGCATATCTTAGAAAAGCACTTGTTATTTTATATGGCCTTAGAAAGGTGAGTTTAAAATAAGAAAATTCTTAATTATGCTGTAACAGTTCTGAAATGGTAAGTAATGATTTTCATTAAATTGCTTTGGGAGGGTTCTATAACTGTCAGCAGTTTTAGCGTTGTTTTGGTGTTGGTTTTGTTTTGTTTTTCTTTTTATACAGAGCAGAATGTTGTTGATACTTAATGAATTCTAAAGAATTCAGCAGTTGTTATCACTTAAAGTGAAACAATTTGTCACATCATAGCTGTTCACCACAAAGGAAACTTTCATGTGTCATCAGTAACTTTTGGGTCTCTCAGTGGGTGTCTCTAAACAGTCTCCTAATCCCAGTAAATATAATTGTCAACAAGCTGCTGCTGAGAGAAGTTTTGAAAGAACGGTCCTAACTGCTTGGAAAGGTAGGAATATCTTAGCAGAGAGGTGGTATATTTCCAAACACAGTACTGAATTCTGTTACCATTTCAAATTCAGTTTACATTACTAGGCAGTTCTTAAGGGGCTATTTCCTATGTAGAAGAGACTACAGCATTGATTAGGAAGTGGTATACTGGTATAGTCTAATGCAGAGTGTATTTATTCCTTTAGTAGTATCGCAGTGCTTCGGAACTCTGCTGAAGACGAAGAAAAGGAAATGGGAAGGTGGGTGAAGGGAGAGACAGTCTCTATTCCTGACAGTTTACAATCAGTGTGAAGAGAAAAAGTTATGTTCAATGCAGGCTTGTGGGGTCTTCAAGAAAGATAATGAGGAAGCTTTGTTGATCTTTGAAAATGTCCTACAAATGGCAAGGACAGGTTGGAGGAAGCTTTTTAAAAGGTACCGTTTTGAAAACTAGAGGTAGCAAAAGCAGGCAGACACTATTTGCTGTTGGTATTTGCTGCTTTGGCATCCAGACTGATGTTTTGGAGATGAGATTATTTGGAATGTGGAAGAACTTGATTAATAAGCATTGATCTGTTAAAGGACAACCAACAGAGAGATGGAGAGACAGGAAACTTAGGCACAGAATTCCATACAGGTCCTCACATCTGCCTTGAATCCAAGATGATGTGCAAGCTATGTTCCAGTAATTTATACAGTGCTTTTGGATTGAGAGACACTGAGAGAAATCCGGTGAGGGAAGGATCATTTTTATTGTGAATTGAGAAATAAGAGATAGCTAGGCATATGCTACGTATTATCCCTGGACACTGATACGACTTCAGTGTGGAATTCTCTATTTTGGTCATACTGTTAGTCTGGAAAAGTTGGAGACAACTTAGAGAATATTCATGGAGGTAGAAATAGCAAGAACCAAAGAAAAAAACCAGAGGCTTCCTCGGCCAGCCTGGTTTAAGGTGATACAAATCTTTGAGCATCCTTTGAACTGAACCTTGTTCTTGAAAGTTGTCTGTGTAACAGATAGGGTGCTTTACCCAGTTTCATGGGTTTGGTTTTTACAACTTCTGTGTTTTCCTAATACTCACGTATTTTAACTGGTTTTGATAACGTTTCTACTTTCTGTATAGTTTTTAATTCTTCTGAAATGCTGCGTGGCCAATCATTTTAATGAAAGTAGGAGAACTGAAATTTTAAGTACCAAGACAAGGTTGGATTTCTGAAGCTGTTTCAGAGCCTGCTTCTCACTGACTTAATTGAAAAGGGCAGTAGGTGCTGAAATCAATGTAAGTGCAACTCCCTAGTATGATTTTATGTGTCAAACATTTGCCTTGTAAACACACACACTTAAAAAGTTTGTTAAACCAGGGCCAAGATGTAAGAGACAAGTATTTATTTTTTTTCACCAAATATATGAAAAACACACTCACAGTTACCCTAAGCAGTCTCATGCACGACTGAAAATTGCTATTCCATTGGCAGTGATACTTTGCCTGTAGCAAAGCCCAGTCGTACCAGACTTAATGACAGAATCATCAAGCCAAGAGCATCTAGTCTAGACTCTGAGTACTTTGGACTCTTTTCACTTCCAAAATATTAAATTGGTCGATGGTCTGTGAAGGCAAACAAAAAGTAGCTGCACAGATAGAGCATGTTAGGACTTAAAATTCTGGCTGTTTAAATCAGGTACTATCATGTCACCAGGCTCTGCTGAAATGAGTAAATCTCAGACTTCTCCATTCTGGTGACGTTGTTCAAATTGAAAATGTCACAAATGTCACCATCTGAGCATAATGCATGAACATGGAGCTTTAATTACATTGCTTAAAAAATGAGTTTACAAATGATCGGATTTGCTCGGAATTATGAAGTCCTACTGCTGTTCAAGACCAAAATGAATCAGTTTGTTTGCTGAATATTCACACATCCTTCATGCAACAGACAACATAATTTTCTCTGAAACAATAGAAGACATTTATAATTTGAAGATAGAATGCACTTCAGAGTCTGAAACACAGTGATGCATAGGCACATGACTTCAAGCTAGTATTTCAAGGCCTGATTCTGTAGAGCAGTTGCAGAAGAAGAAAGATCTGGGTTTGGGGCTTTTTCTGTCTTTTGGGGGATACAAATATAGCTGAGCTTGGCAGTGGAAGTGCAGTACACTTACTCATTAAATTTGAGCTGTAGAGTGGGTGGAATAAGAGGATTTGAGAAATCTATAAGGAGTTGTCCACCCCCTGCAGACCTCAGATCCTGCATTTATTGCGTGCAGTATTAAAAGCTTCTAAAAAGCACTTTTTGTATGAGAATGAAGTTGCTATTAGACCTTTTGTGAGGATGTATGTCAGCATGTTGGGTTTTTTCCCTGTCTAGGAACTCTCTGACAGTTGAAACTCACTAATCGTGGTCTAAATCGAAGGTTAGCAAACCTTCCTTAGTGAAGAATGTGATTTGATTTCTGAGGTGAGTGTGTGAGAATTTGAGCCGCTGTGTATTTTCAGCACAATATGGTATTTGCAGCTGAGGTGTTTTGTTTGTTCAAGCTGAAGTTTGAGTCCAGACTCTGTGATTGGACCCTGGCAAATTAACTCACCCCAATCTGAAGCAAATCAGCACAATTACAAGAGGCTGACATTATAAAAAACCAAACCACCCAAAACGAACACAGAATTTCTAGAAAGTGTCATGGCATTTTGTTACACCTAAAGTGTGTGGTAGCTTCTGACATTATGTTGGGAGAATTTTTATGAATTTGCCTTACAACAGTGTTTTCATCTCCCTGAAAAAAGTGTGTCTAAGAGTTATTTTCATTCTGTGAGAAGCTGATGTTAGCAGTAGGGATAGTAGGGGAGGCTGTTGTAAATACAGTCTAACAAATGAAGAGAAGCTAAAGGGGAAAGATTGTGGCAATGACTTGTGATTTGTAAATGTTCAGGTTCATTCTGCTTCTTCACTTTCAAAATCAATCATGATAGTAAGCAAGTTTAAGATGCTGTTTTATTTCTGAATTTTGACTTGTTTTCCTGTGTGTAATGGCTATGCCGGTGAAAGGTCATCACATATTTCTCATCCCTCTTGAAAGGTCTCAGCAAATCAGGTGTCTTTGAGCATATTCCTCCACAACTTGTGTTGGCTTTAAAACAACTGAAATGTATTGCAGAAAAACTGTTTGCCTTTTTATTTCACGCTGGTGAAAGCCATGGAAGGTACTGTGGAAGTACCTGACTGTAAGCAGCCAAAACCTCCTTCAGCTAATGCTGTTACCTTAAAGCAGAAGGATGCACTTGAGGCTGTGTTGCAGTGAGCCAGACGTGTTCCTTGTAGTACAGTTTCACTGGTCCCGGTTCTGGAACCAATCTTTCTCAAAAGTAAGATGTGTTAGTGCTAAGTCCCTTTATGGGTGTGTTTTGTCTGACACGGTTGCTAAACTTGAAACTGTTCGTAGATAAGTGTGCTACTTGTGAATAGAAAGGAAAACTTGTTTTCCTATCTGCAGTTCCAGATAAAAGTCACAGGCAGTAAAACATACCAACAAGCAGGCATTCTGCACACCTAATCTGGTGTCATCACTGCTTGATGCATTAGTTTCTGCCTCATAGAATATTAATTCCAGTATATTAACTCAGGTGCATGGATTTCACAGGCTTTTTCCAGTCTGAGGGTTGTTTTTTGGACAGATGATGAAAAGCAGGTAAACGTGCCTCTGTTCAGCCAAATTTATGTGTAGTGGTGTTTTGGCTGGAAGGGAAAATGTGTTAAAATCAAATCTTGTATACAATTACGGATGAGATTGGATGTTCAGTGAGGACACTTGAAAGGGGGGGATAGAATTGTAGTACCTGCTCAGAAGAAAAAAAAATCTAAATTAAATAAAACTTTTTTTTCCTCCATCAGCACATTAGTGCTTCTTACCATTGGCCCTAGTGCTGCATTCAGTAGAATGACATGATTGCAGAAGGTCACTAAATGATCTGAATTTTCAGAAATGCCTGAAGATCAAGAGGTGTTACACCTTTCTGTCTGTTCATGTATATTTCTGTATTCCCTGCTAGCCAAGAATAGTTCTGTTATTCCTCCGAAGTTATGTGAACATTGGAGGGCAAAAGAAGTCCATTACTGGCAGTATTTTTTTGGAACAGCATATCTGTACTGTAAGTGGATTTGCTGTGATTCTTATTGCCCACACTAATGTGATAGCTTTTCTACTGGTTCCAGATGTGTAAAACACAATATGGAGTGGGTGGAGGAAAAAGTATAATGTAAAACTTCTGGATTTCCATATAATAGACAATTGCTGTAATTTTGCAGAGAAAGCTTGTGGAAGTTCATATGATATTTAATGGAAATGCAGTTATTTGATTAGATCTCCTCAAGGGATATAGAGAAGAACAAAGCTAATTCTGGACCTTCCAGATGGGCCATGTGAGTGCTAGTAAAAGCCATAAAAGCAACTCGGTTCATATATGAAAGGAAAGAGATTGTACGCCAGTAATTGTACTGTAGGTGGAAATGCACCTGAAAGGATTCCTGAACTATGAATCCATAGAGAAAACTGATGACAGTTACCCTCCTTCCCTCCATGCCCAGTTCTCCTTGTGAAACCAGAGCTCTCTGGACTCTGCTCTAATACATGAATAAATTAATAATTATATTAATTCTTATCTCATCTGATTGCAGATCCCTGCAGTTGTCCCTGATGCACAGAAAGGTGCAACCATTTCTGCTGTCATCTCTGTATCTGTAAATCCGGAGTATTGCCATGTGGTCAACAGCATTAATCTGTTAATTTACTAGAGGCTAAAGATTTAGCCAGATATACACACTTCAGGAATACTGTTGATCAGTAGTTTAAATATTTAGATTAACCTGTGCCTCCTTGTAAAATGAGACAAACTCATCTGTTTCCAGACAGGTCAGGGTAATGTCAAGAAAATTCAAAAGTATATTTCCCTAAATAAAAGCTGGACTGAATAGAAGCAGCTATAACACTCCATCAGCCATGTAGGAAGTTAGGGAAAAAAGACATTTTAAAAACTTATGATCCCTGAGAACCATGTGCTTTCTTTCCTAGTCTTTAAAAATATATCTACCTAGGTTTTAGGTTAAGTTTTAATAAAAGATGTAGGTACACCAAATACCTTGTATGAACTCTGCAGCTTTTTTATTCCTGTAAAATCGTAACGGTGTAATTGAGTTAGCCACTGCATGTATGTTTTATGTTGTGGTTTAACATTTCATATTATTAATTGGGAAGTGGGGAGAAAGTGTCTTTTTGATTTGTATAACTGCAGGTGCATGTTAATAGCTTTAAAATGCTAAACTAGGACTTGAAAGTGTTCTTAATGGTAACTTGATTTCCTTTTTAATTGCATTTCAGACAGAGGGCAAAAGTTTGTCTTTGAATTTAACTGTGAGACAGCTTTCAAATTAAGTTTAAAAAAAAGGTCACTCTTGAAATGACAGACAACAGGACTCTGTTTATCATCATTTAGGCTAATGAGACTGGCTTAGTGACACAAATCTTTATATTGGATATAAAGGGGGTAGTGCAGAAAAAACCCCAAACTGAAGTGGTGCTATGAAAAAAATGATAGTAAATGGTATAAAATTGCAAAAGTTACTTACTTAGAAAATAATTTGCCTGTAAGTGGGAGGCTTTTTATCTTGAAATATGTGTGTCCTGAGATGTTTCCATGATCAAACAGACTTTCAAAACACTTTATCCTGGCAAATGAAGGAGCTGGATACAAGGTGCCTCTCAGATCAGTTTGGGTGAGATGTTTCCTACCTTTACTTTGACAAATAAGAGGGGCTTGTCAGAGGTAATGCTTTCATCACTTCAGACACATTATTATTCTAACTATCTCAGATAGTCTGTGTGCTGTTGAAACTCAGTCTTTGGAAATAATACGTAGTTTTAATAAATTTTTAATGATGTAGCATAGTGTAAAATAACTATAGTTTGTCTTCATTAGCATTCTGTGTGTTAAGCATGAATTTTCACTGTATTGCCTAACATGACTCCAGGGAATTTCCTTTATGCTTGTTGGTTTTACACTTCAAAAGTGATAGGAGTCCCAAAACTGTTTCAGAAAGCAAATTGACTGTCAGCATCCTCTGCATAGTGGAGAAATTAAGCTCCTTGTTGTAAGAGATGGTATGGGGATGCAGAGGGTAGGGGAGACCAAAATTTAAAAAAAAAAACCAAAAATTGAAAATATCTGTTAATGGTTTAATAGGTTTTGGAATTTATGGTTTCTCTGTAAGTTTTTGGAGGAAAAAGCTTTAGGGATGTGGTTAAAGGAGTTTGTTGGTATGGCCAGGTCCTTTACTTTGCAAATGTGAAATTTCAACTCTTACAGTGAAAAAAATATCCACCTACAAAAAAAGACACCTAATGCAATAATTAATAAACGTTTGCTTATTTTTTGTTTTAAGTTCACTTTATTAACTCTCTCTTTTGCTTTCTTTCTGTAAGCTTTGTGGGAGGTAGGAAAGAAGGGTTACTGCTGTAGCTTGTTGAATAAACTTTTAATGAGAAATAATTTTCAAATCAAGTTCCTGTCCCTTACAGAAAAATCTACTACAGAGAAAAGTAGAGACTGCAAATGTTGAAAGGAAATCGTAAGTCTGTACCACGAAGGAATGAAACTGTTCAAGTCCTCAAAAGGTGCTTAGAGACACTCTAAATCACCAGCAAAACAAAATCATTCTTTGGATCTTGTGGCTTGTGGGATTCTGAATTTCAGGTGTCGCTGCTCAGGGTCTCAAGTGGGAAAGCTGACTGCTTCTAAGAAATGAGAAAAAATTCACATTTATTCTGTAGTTAGACATCAATGAATACCTTTTACTAAAGGTAAAAAGAGATTCCATGAAAAAGCAGTAGCTAGTGATTGTGTGTATTTGGTGAATGCAGAAGTCCAAAATATACTTTATAGTTAACTATTAATAAATCAATTTGCATCAGTTTAAAGTTCACCAATCAGGCAATCTAGACAGCAGTATATCATATTTATTCTGACATTGTTTAAGAGTGTTGATCTATAATTTTTTTATTTCATGAGAAGGAGGATTGAGGAGAAACTAATTAAGCAGGACAGTCATTCTCAAGGCTATCATCTGATTAATACTGAATTAAAAGACATGACAATATTTGAGGTCACATCTCCCCTTTCAGAGAGTAAAAGCATCCAGAAGTGCAGTAAATTTTTGGAAAGGTAAATGAGGAGAAAACAGTTTATCTTAGGTGTTAAGTTGGAAATTTTTAATTGGGGATAATTGATTAAAAGAATATTTAAAAAAAAAGGATTGAAGAATGGCTTAAGAAAAGCTCAACTGAAAATGAAATGATGTTTTTCATGCAAATATATGCAGGGAAAGCAGTTTGTTGCTGCTGATTGCAAGACAGTTCCTGGGATGGAGAGACTAAAGAACTCCCATGCTACTGGCTATGGGTGCAAGTATATTTATTTCCATGCTCCAAAAGTACCATGAATTTATTGCAGGCTTAGTGGGGTTCTGTATAGCCTTTTCCTGACTTCTAGCAGGAAGAACTTGGAGATTTTTCTTAACTATACATGTGTGGGTTCTCCTTCTCTTCAGCTTTTTGTCTTTCACCTTTTGCTCTCTAATCTTCTGTTTGCTCACCCATTTTTATGTAATGGAGTTGTAGAAACAATCGCTACAGAAGCAAATTACTCAATGTACTTTTTTTCAGTGAAGCTCAAAGAAAATATTGATAAAACAGAGTTCAGTTTGTGACTGGCTGATGGATCTTGCCTTTTTGGCTGAGGCAGAATTACAGAGCAGGGGAATGAGTTAGGCGAAGAAAGTTTAAGTGAGAGTGTGACAACACATACACAGATTGTGTGTTGACCTGGTATTTTCCATTCAAGTCCTTTTGATGGAATTTTTTTCCAATTCTTTCCAAGGATCCAGGGAAAGCAGCTGTTTTATGGTTTGTGTTTAGGATAGGTTATTAAACCAGTCAAGCCTGGTTCCTTTTTTTACACATAGCCAGACATCTGCCATGTCTCTCTTGAGAGTGTATTATGGAAAGTGTTTTTCAAAGGGAGCTAGGTCTTTGTGCCTCCTGAAGCCACTTAATAGTCGTTTTGGCAATGATGAGCAAACCTGTGGCTGTCTTTGGTAAGGATGTGAGGATTTCCCTGTGGGCGTATGCAAACCTACACTTCATGTTAGCACATACCACCTTAGTGGTAATTGGAGTGATTTGTGTGTAGAGGCATTGGGGAAACCTCCATTGTTACAAAAAAATTCTTGCTGTTTTTAGCTTTGGTCATAAGCTATTAATAGATATGTGGCTGTTGTTGTGCAAAAGTAAAGCACCTGCTGGTAAAAATACTAGCTAGAAATGAGAATGGAGATCAGCATTAAGCCCTAGAGGGCTTATGGGTTCTTTATGTTAGTGAGCTGTACACATGGCACTCTTCTTTGGCTGTTGGCTTACAAGAAAAGCAGACTGATGGGATGCGTGAGAAGCGTGTTGCAAAGACATATGGTATCCCACTTAGGTGCTTTGGAGCAATGATGATGTTTTTACAGAATGTGGTATGCTTGAGAGGAAAAGCGAGACTCTGTTAGTAACACTCGAGATGAAGTTTGCTGCCTGTGTTACTCTCTGTTTGCAGAACTGAAACAGCTCAAAGGAGGGCAATTCAAGAATTGAAAGGAATAAATACTACTTTGTGATGACACATTTTATGTGAAAATGTATTTCGGGGGGTGGGATGTTAAGGTACTGTGAAAGCAAAGTAGAATTGTTAGAGTAAAGAAGACTTGCAAGCACAACAGGAGCTTAAGCAGATAAATTACTGATATTGATGTACCTGTCTGGGGGTGAGATCTGAGTTATTGGGGTTTCCCTTACACTACTTCAACAACAGTTGCAAAATGCCTCCCGTTCTGTAAATCAGAAAATAATCTACTTCAATTAAGACCATCTGGGAACATAAAGGGGACTGAAATTTGGGGAAAACACCAAGATGCAAGCAGTATTTTTCTATATCTATATATTTATAGCTTCTTGTTTTCAAGGAAGGAACAGTCTCCAAAGCAGCACAATGAATAGAATGAAATAATTACATTTTATTTTGCAGTCAGTATTTTTTTTTTAAACTTTGTATAGTGTTAGAAAAGATGAACAGGCAATTCGACTGTATTTAGGGAGAGTATTGGATAAATGCGCATATTCCCTATAGATGGTGAGTAATTGAAATTTAGATTTCATCTTGAGCAGTGTACTGTATAGAGTATGGGACAGTGTATGTATAGTGTATGGGACAGTGCAAAGGTATCTTCAACATCTGCACTTCAAACCCCATAAAATTACAAAACTCATTTTGGTTAATTTTGGTAATTAATGTTGAACCAAAGGCACTGATCAATTCTCGTGTGCTTCTAGATGGCAGGAGAAAAGTGATGCTTCACTTGACATGGAATGGTTTGTCTGACTAGAGGCCAAATACTTCATTTTGGACACTGTGTACAAGTGAATAAAAATGGAGATTTGAACTGCCAAGAAGGCATCTCCTTTCACCTGACAGCTTGGGCTTTGTTTTAACTGCTCTGGAAGTGCTAGGTAGAGCCCAGGTTTCCCATATATCCACAGTACTCTGACTGAGCTACTGGGTGAAGAGGGAACAATTCCAGCTCCTGAGGGAGGTTTTGTGACACTAGCTCTTAGTTTGTTTTTTCCCCAGATGAAATTAGTCAGTGGATTTAACCTGGATTCATTAATCCTTTCAAGCTGGCTGAAATCACATTTATTGAAGAAAAGCCTGCCTGTTTGAACCAAATGCCCTTGTCTTGATTGCAAGTGGAGAAAAAGTAAGAATAGCTCTATGAAATAGTCACAGATTTGTAAGATCAGCTTCAGCACTGCTGCCATCCTGTTAGGAGGGGGAATAGAATTGAACAGCCTCTTCTCTAAATTTCCCACACAAATTCTCTGGTGTAGCACGTGGCGTATCTAATGCTGAAAGCACGGTACCGTTGAGAGCTAATTTTCTTTATTTAGATTCAGTAGTTTGCTTATCCTGCTGCAGCTGATAACTTAATACAGAGACTTGAGCTTTGATAAGCAGAACAGGAAATATTTTAAATCCTGTGGATATGGGAATGACAGTATTGCTCTGTTTCATGTTAGCTGAATAATGGAGAATTTATTGTGTTTTTGAAGTAAGTACACACTGACTTTTCAGTTCTAATCTTTGGAGTTGTCTGTGTGCACATGTGCATGTGTATGTATGGAATAAACATTGTTCCCCTTTTTTCACATACTGTGTGCCAGGATTGGATTCCCAGCTAAGAGCAACTGAGATATGTCCAGCTTTAATGGTACTGTACTGACTTCTCTTTCTTAAATCACTGGCTATTTAGCTCATGTTCCCCTAACATATAGTTGAAGGTTATTTTTTGATTAATGCTGCCAGACAATATTCAGTGGCACCTGGATGTTTTATGTGTCAGTACAATGGGTAGGTACCGGGTTGCAAGAGCTGATGTGCAGATGTTAGTTCTTTATGAATGCACACAGCACGGGTGTGCGTGCCCCTGGAGCCATATAGAAAATGTGAGTCTTTCCATGATAGGAAAAGAGGCTGACCGGCTCATTACATCACAGAGCCAGACACATTAATGACATAATGCCTTATTCCTTCTAGTGCTGTGAAGATTATACGTATTTCTGTTCTTCTACTTTCATCTGAAATTAATTTATGGACTTTCCAAGCCTTTTATGTGTAGTGTAGTGCATATTCTCTTCTTCTAGCTCAATGAGAATCCAGGCTCACTTCAGGGAATTCTGTGGCAGAACTAGGAGCAGATGACTGTTTTTTCTCTGGAGCTGCAGTATATCATCACCTCACCTAAGAATGGGGACAGGTGTTGCAATTTGAGAAAGAATCCTAAGCGAAGAGAAAGGTGGAGCACCAGAAAAATCCCTTAAGTGTCAGTGGACAGAATTCCCACTGTCTTTCAGTAGGAACAGAATAGCTTTACTCTTGTGACAGCGCCTGGCTGTATTTTTAGGTGGAAAATTCTGTAATGTTTACACCTTGTCACAGACCACTTCTGTGGTTCCCTTACAAGAGTAAGGATGTAGATAAACTTTTCACCTTGAGTACCTAACACGAAGCACACCACTCTGTATTTGGACACTTACGTAAGCAGTTTATTTCAAAGTGTTCCGATTGACTTCAGAGGAAAAACGTGTCTTTTGATGTATACTTAGATGCCTAAGCGTAAAAACTTTGGCATCCAAAGATTTTAAAGAACTACATTGTCAATGACATGTAGCACACATACATATATATATATATATTTATATGTATATAGGAACAAAAAAAGTCCTGCCTTCCAGAACATGCCTAAACAGATTGGAGGCTGAAGTCAGAGTAGTTGAGTGTGGGAAGATAAAGCTTCAGATTATTTTATGAGCAATGTAATCTCGTACAGGGACATGAGAAAGTTCTTTTTCATGGGAGGAGTCAAAAGAAAAGGCATGCATTCTTGATGTTGAAAGCCTGCTTGTGTGTTTCATGTTGACCTCTTTCAAGAGCAGTGTATCCATACATAAAGGAATGCAATGCTGACAAGTTTAATAAAGTTTGTCTGAAGTGCTCTGAAAGAAGTGGTTGGAGGGGAAAAATTAAGATGCAGGATCTACTTTTTCCTCACAAATACCTTCTGAAATTTTGTTTTCTGTCTACCATTGGATATAAGTTCAGGTGATTCCTACCTCCCTCTTATTTAATTTGACTGCATAACACTTGTGCGATAAATTCTGTTGCAGTGAATTTCATTTGACCCAGCCCTGGAAATGCTTGTATTAGGTGTTCTCTGGATGGTACCCTGATTAAATTTAATAAATCATTTCCTCTGCTGTAGCTAAAAACTGAGACATCTATGGGGAATGATGTCTGAAAGGTTCTTTTGTTTTGCAGTCCTATTTGATGTGGCAGTGCAGTGTTGCGGTAGCGTTTTTCATCTGTTACACGGAATGTATTTTTATCTGATATCTCTTATCTGGTCAGAAAATTAAATTGAATGGAAAATGTAAATGTTGGGTAAAGAATTGCAATTGTGGCGTAGAAGTCTACCACAAAATGCACGTTCCATAAAACCCAGTTGTAACCACATGGAGAAACAGTTGAATCCTTCTGTTTAAATCTTCTTGAAATGCTTTTAATGTTTGATTATGGTGGAAGCATTCAGTACTACTAATAATTCAAGATTACTGCTGTACTTCACAATCTGAAACTACTTTGGAAAATATATTCTGATAAATTAGATATGTATGTGCTTTTCCACTTGTCTTCATTCCTGATATGAAATGGGGAAATGGACTTCAATTCCCATGTGAAAAATGGAACATTTGATATAGAAATGTGTCAAGAAGATATTTTATTCTTAAATAAACTATTTCACTTGAAAGAGACCTACGATGGCCACCTAGTTTAATTGTCTGACCTCTTCAGGCCTCCTCATAGGAAATGCCTTCCAGCCCTTTCACCAGCTTTGCTGCCCTTCTCTGGGTGCATTTGAATACCTTCACGTCTTTCTTAAATTGTGGGGCCCAGAAATGCACACAGTGCTCCAGGGGAGGCCGCACCAGTGCTCAGTACCGTGGGACAGTCATCTGTCCTGACTGGCTGGTGATGCTGTGTTTGATGCACACATGATGGGGTTTGCCCTCTGGGCTCTTGGGGCACGCTGTTGACTCATGTTGGGCCTGCTGTCACCCAGCACCCCCAGATCCCTTTCCACAGGACTGTTCTCCAGCCACTCCTCTCCCAGTTTATACTTGTGCCTGACATTACTCTGTCCTAGGTACAGAATCAGGCTTTTTTTTTCTTTTTCTATTTTATGCCATTAGTGCCATTTAATGCTCCACTTTATTTAGATCCCTCTGCAAGGCCTCTCATCCCTCAAAAGAGCCAACAGCAGATCCCAGTGTGGTATGATCAGCAAACTTACTAATGGTGCCTTCAACTCCTGTGTCCAGATAATTGATAAAAATATTGAACGGAACTGGTCCTTGGAATTCAGCCCCTGTGAGCACTGCTGGTGGCTGGTCACCAGCCAGATGTTAGCTCCAAATATCAGGTGTTGCTATAACCATATGTTTAATGAGAAACTATTTGTCAAACTGTTTTCGATCCACACAGCCAAATACCTTGGCTCATCTGTCCAGTCAGATACTCGGTATTGTTTGCTAAGGAAGTCTTTTTTAGTGGACTTGTTCTCATTCACACTATTTTATGAGGCCTAGCATTGGCCAAAAGCACCGTGGAGAGGCATCACTACACAAGGATTGTCTGAAAGTCCTTTTCCTACCACTTTTGTGTTTCCTCTCCCATTCCAGAAATGGTTACATCCTTATGGAGGCCAGCTGTTTAAAAGAGATGTTCCTCCTGGGGTTCGTAGGAAGGGCACTTGCCTTATATTGTGGTTCATGGAGCATAGGAAAAAGATCAGGAAAGATGAGGGGGAGCAGTTGGCCTGAGTTTGCTTTTTTAGAGAACGGAGGGAAGTATTTTTCCTGATACTTAACTGAAATTGAATTTATTCAATATATATAGCCATTGCTGTGCAGAGTTTAAATTGCACTTAAATTCCCACCTGACAAATGGCAGCCTTACCATCTGTACAGTTTTCCTGCAGGTCACGCTGCAGAGTGGCTTTCTTAAGAACTGTGAATCATCAGTATTAGCACTTGTAGCTCTCTGGGTACTCTGAGTAAGTAGTAACCCAGAGGAACTGTATGTGAGCTCTCAGGAAATCATAGCATCTCAGAGTGCAGCCTAGCTCTTTCATGTAAGGAAAGATCCTTTTTTCTTTTTTTTTTTAACTCCTTTTTAACTTGTAAGAAGATAGGCACTTTCTTTTCTAAAATGATGGGAGACTTTGAAATAAAGAACCCAATACAAGTTTTTCAGCAGCTTGTTTTCCTAATGTACTGTTAGAAGTACTTTGATGTATGGTTCATCCTTAATTCAGAAATGATTTATTGTAATGTGTCCATCTAGTTTTTAGGTTGTAGTGGTGCTTGTTCAAATAGTCACCTTCAGTAAACCAGAATTCTTACCTCTCCAAGAAATCAATCACATTCTAGTATTTTTTTTTATGTACAACTATCTAGTTAGCAATTCAAGGAATGGAGGTATTGTTATTGTGCTCCAAGGATTGTTACAGAAGTTGTGAGTAAAACAGAACACAATCTAAGTTGTTCTCTATTCATGACTAGAATAGATCATACTGTTCGAAGGTTTTTAAGGCAGATGTGTTTTCCAGAATGACAAGGGTACATGGGTCATATGGTAGCTCTTTACAGTTTCTTTTATCTGGCTCTCAATTTGCAAGGATTTGAAACAATGTCCAGTTTCTTTTCCCCATAGTGAAAATGTGTAACTATAACAGCTTGCAACAGTCTTAGCATTCATTCACCTTGCTGCTGTCTGATAGTTGAGTTGAGAATGACAGAAACGAACTAAGTGTTTTTAATTCTTTCCTGGGGCTGAGGATGTTGAACAGGAAGGATATTGAAGGACAGATTATCACTTAGCATAAATTGGAGTGGTGTAACTGAAATCAAAGCACTGATTTCCACCTGCTGAGTGTGTTTCCCTAGTGTCTATACTGTGAATAAGGGCACCAATTTCTCCACTACCTGAATACTAGTTCTTATAATAAATTTTGATTTGCAGTTGTCAGGAAGGGGAATTTCTGACAATAAGCTAATTCTCATAAGTTGTAACTTACTTTGAACAGTCTTTCCATTGTCAAGAAAATTGTTGAAGGTTATAGTTTGGGACTAATCTCTAGGGCCTTTGCTTATTCAAGTTTTGATGCAATCTTGTGAAGAGTTTCATCGGATGTGTGCTAGTTATTAGTATCCTCTAACTTCCTGAATTTATGAAATATACAGATCCAGTGGGCAGTGATGACTGTTGGCAGAGGCTTTTAAAAACATCTGAGAAGTTACAGCTGTACTGGGAATCTTAAATCTCAGTTAAAAGTGCCCTTCCAGCCTCAAATTTTTGGCAGTTAGAGGAATACAGATCTCTTTTGGGAAGAAAACTGGTTTTATATGTCTCTTACGTAATATATTTAAGCACTGCACTAAACCATTTTTTGTCAATAACAAAAGATTTTTCCAGTTACATATATGCATCAGATAGCACTCTGACAAGATGAAAAGTGAGTGCCATGCCAAAAGTTCAGACTCTTTGAAAAGACTAATCCCATTTTGAGTGCGCATTCAGAGCAGTTACAGGCAATTTTAACATATTATTCTACAGTGACACCCTTTCTTTTGAAATGTAAACTGTTCAAGAACTTAAATGGAGAGTAGAGTAATAGTTTTTAGATGACTGGAAAATAACAGGTTGGTAGCATTATTAACTTGTGTCAAATGGAAAACCTTTACTTTTTACTTAGGCTTTAAACTGTGACTGCAACTAGAATGTGCGTTCTGCTGTGTGGTCGTGGTGAGAGGGCAGTGCACAGAGGAAGGTCCAGAGGCAAGGTGACATCTCAGAGGCACAACCTGTCCTTGGTGCCGCTACTGCTCTGAGTCATGTCTTAAAAAGGCGCAGGGCACTTTTTCTTGATGTGAGTTTCTGTGATGCAGCTAGACAAAGCAGTACATGCTTTCTCCAAGGAGACACACATCATTTTATGGGAGCCAGGTCTGGAGGGAGTCCTGCTGCAAAATCCTGGTGTTCATGTAAATCAGGAAGGTTGACAAGGCACGGGAAGAAGGGCTGAAGCAATATTCTGCTTTCATGGGATAGCCAGAAGACCAGGTTTCATAGCAGAAACTATGCCATGCTTTCTGATGTTGCTAAACACAAGGCTAATTCAGATTCTGTTTCTGTTCTCTACCTTCTGGTATACATTGTGTGTGAGATCCTTTATCTCTTGAAAGATCTCAGTGTTTAGTTTGTGCTTATGTAGCTGTCATGATCTAACCTCAGATGGCAGCTCAGCCTTACCCAGCTGCTTGTTCACTCCTCCCAGTGGGATGGGGAGGGGGGAGTCATAAGAGTAAAGGTGAGAAAACTTGCGGGTTGAGATAAAGAGGTAAAACAAAAGCAGACAAGCAAAGCCAAACAAGGAATTCAACCACCACTTCCCGTGAGCTGGCAGGTGTTCAGCTGCCTCCAGGAAAGCAGGACCCCATCACTCGTGATGGTTACTTGGGAAGGCAAATGCCATCACTCTGAACATCCCTCCCTTCCTTCTTCTCCCTCACCCAGCTCCATATACTGAGCATGATGCAGTATGGTATGGAATATCCCTTGGGTGAGTTGGGATCAGCTGTCTCAGCTGTGTCCCCTCCCAGTTTGTGCACACTCAGTTTCCTTGCTGGTGGGGTGGTGTGGGAGGCAGAAAAGGCCCTGACACTGTGTAAGCACTGCTCAGCAGTAATGAAAACATCCCTGTTTTATCAACACAGTTTCCAGCACAAATAAAAAACATAGCCCACACCAGCTGCTGTGAAAAAAATTAACTCTATCCCAGCCAGAAGCGGTGTAGTAGCACATGCACTCAATGCCACTCTCACACTGGTGTAATGAAGGATGGATCTACAGTGTACTTGGAAAGAGTGATTGCTGTTGTATGAAATACCCTGGCTATTTGGGGGATAACAGTGAAGTGGGGAACAAGGCTAGGTGATTTCTGTGTACCTTGGGAAGATTCTGCTGCTGATGGTAGTGGTTCCTTTTATTATCAGTCTAGCCAGTTTTGAAATAGGCTATGAACACGTGATGGCTGTATTGTGAGAGCAGAGTTAGCAGAGTCATTAGTTGTCAGATTGATGCTGCAGTGTCCAGAGCTGAGAAGAATGTGAGGTTCTACTTGAGTGGCATTTATTACCCAACCAGACAGCTGATAAAGGCCTGAGGAGCTGACATCAGTAACTCCTGTTTTCCTGTGTTACAGAAGTAATGAATTTCTCCGTATTTTTAATAAGCCTTAGAAACCCCCTAAAATTGTTTTTTACATTGATGCTGAACAGTCTGTTGTACATACCTGATGCATGCATGTGTTCTTTTCAGACTTCATACAGTTCTGGGCATAGTGTGTGTAAGATACTTCTTGTCCCATAAGAAAGCAGGAAGGTATGTTAGGCCTTGAAAAACCAGATCCCACAGGCTGTTGTATATTTGGAAAGAGCTGAAAGACAAGTAATGGTGTGTCGACAGAGGAAAAAGATGTAATTTGGAGACAGAAACAACTGGTCCCCGCTTTAGCACAACAACCTAATTAGTTACCTGAAGCTAGAAGCAAAAATGCAGAGATACAAGTGTCTCCCTGTTGTGCATCCTATTTTCCCCCTTTTTACTTTTGTGCTGAGCTTTTAAATCCAAATGTGCATTCTGGACTACACCCAGGAGAGCTGATGGTTGGGGACTGAGTTTTGGGAGGCTACAACTACACTTGCTCTGCATCTGGAGGTTCTGTTAAAGCCTGTAGAATTGTGAGCCTTCAGGTTCTTTTCCTCTGGACCTCTGTTAACTGTTAGTGAGTCTGTGATATTGGCAGTGTCCAGGAAGCAGAAAGCATGTCTGTCTGCAGTTGGGTGGAGCCATATCCTCTCTCACTCCAGCAGTCTATTACTTCCTCTTTCTCACTTAAGACTGCAATTAGCACTTTTTTATGTCTTTGAAATATTAGAAGGGGAAACTGTGATGGATAGTAATGCAGATGCTTGAACTTTTGAGGAACATTCTTTTCATGTAATGGTGGTGTCAGCTGCTTCCTTGGCTCTGTCTGGTTAATATTTTTTCTCTTGCTGGATTTTAAAAATGAATGCACTGAAACCAAGACATCAAGGTTATTTTAGGACTAACCTCAGTAGAATAACTAGATGACTTAAAGTGCTTAAAATGCTTTATTCTTCAGAGATGGACAGAAGTTTCAAGGCTTACCTTTCAGTAATCATTACTGAACAAGATAACTAAATGCCCTATTAAATATAATATATTACATTAGTTCATATATTGTGGCTATTAACTCTTGCATCAAAACCCATTCTAAATGTGAGCAATTAAGAGAGTCTCCTCTGTGGTATTTTCGTGAAGGATGTGGTTCCCTCAGCTCTGGCTCTGTTTGTCAAGCTAGCATTTCTTGATGATCTCTTCAAATGGGTGCCTGCTACCTTGGTTCACCAGTCGGTAATATGCCATCTATACATGTTCTAATAAAAGCATGAGACTTACTGAAATGGTATTTTTCTGTTAGTTAAAATTGCAAGGTTCTTTCCAAGATGTTAAATAAAACTGACTTTTTAAAAAATGTAATTTATTTTTCAATAACTTGGATTTTAAAATCAAATTTGCATGTAACAGAAACTAGCTCAATATGCTGGCAAGCTGGTCAGCTACTTTAGACTTCTAATGAGGTGCTCAAGACTGTGATTATGTATTTCTTTTAGGTCTGAAAATTGCACCATGGGCACTTGTACTGCAGAGATGCTTTTAATGTTTGAGGAAAGCAACTTGGATAATGAGAAGGTGATATAGAAATAGTATAAAACTTTCTTCATGAGGAGCAGGGCAGAGGTGTTACAAAGGCTCAGGGTGAGGGGGGTGAGGAGAAAACTAGCTGGCAGTGTCCTTAATGGGCTGTTCTGGATGCTGATAATGTTGAAAGCCATGAAAAGGCATCAGATTTTTCTTTGTTCAATAAAAACAACTGAGTAACAGTCATCTTCTGTTGATTTAATTGTGAAGGCCATATCTAATTTTCAAACAAACCCTTCTAAAGTGACTTAGAATATGAGAATGTTGTTTTGACATGGGACATGTGAAAATAAGTTTTTGCAAGGGAACTGCTCTCCCTAATGTCAATGCAGCATTGTCAAGCATTGTAGCATAATGCTGCACTGGTGCTGGGTGAAGGTTGGGTCGGGTTCATTCTATTGATCTCTGAAAATAACAGCCATAGCTGCAGAAAAATGCACTCCTTCAGTCCTATCCCCATCAACTGTATGGAAATATTTCTACAGAGTAACAAAGCTGAGATTGACACTGGGCTACTGCATATGTAGAAAAAGGAGCCCCTATAAATTTTACTGGGCTTGGATATCAATGGGATCTCATTACTGTCCCTAATAGCAGTGCATGTTAGTCTAATGGTTAAAGAAAGAGGATCCCAAGATACCAGGACAGTAAATCTTCATAGCTTAATATTGAAGATGTCAGTTAAGATCCAAGTTTAGGAAGAGTGAAAAATCATGGTCTAATATTCCATCTATGTGGAATTGAATCATTTTGCTAAGTCTCATTGCTCTTGGAAGATGTAAATATCAGCTACATTATTTGAAAAGTGCCTGATTGGTAAATAGCAATAATAATGATTGAAAAGATAAATGCATTGTCTGAAGGGGATAAATGTGTTGGGGGAGGCTTTGTTGATCTGCAATCAATCTAATTACTGGTTTGGGTTGGCTTTTTTTAATTTTTATTTTGTTTGTTTGTTTTGTTTTGGGTTTATTAGAAAGCTCAGTAAGAGTAGCTGTCAGACAAGGTAAATTTTTTAAAATATAGCCTCTGCTGTACTTGTTCTGTGAAGTACAAGGTGGTTTCTGTTAATGTTATAACATGGATGAATCATGTGGAAAGTAACAGAAAAAGAAATTTGTAGTATCAGGGCATAATTCCTTGGTGCATTTGTAGTCCCCTGTCTCCAAAAGGATGAAGTAGATCTAGAAAGGTCGTGGGAAGGGTTGAAAGGCTGGCCAGAGTTCTGGAGCTTGTTCTGTGCAGGGAATGACTAAGACTGTGTTGAATGAGGAGGGTGAAACATCTCAGTTGATCTGGAGAAGGTAAGCAGGTGCTGACAGTGCACTTATTTCCTTAATGCAAGGGCAAAACTGCTCACAGAAAGAAGAGGTAAACAACTTCTGTGCAATGCACGGCTCAGCTGTGGAAGTCCTAGCCACAGATGATGGATGCTGATGGTGTACATGGATTCAGAAAGGATCTTCATGAATTTATAAAATAAATGTTTATGTCTGTTAGGCTTAAACCCTTGCCTCAGAAAATGCCTGAGCTGCAGTGTTGCTGGCATGGTTTTCTGAGAAAACATCATTATGTGCTACTGCACTGTAACAGCTATCCCCAAACGTCCTCCTGTGGTCTGATAGACAAATTCTCTAGTGGCTTGAAACTAGTGAAGTATCTTCAGAATTGCGTGGCACATTTAAACTTCTCCAAAAGTTTAAAGAAGACATCTGTACCACCGAAAAAGGTACCCAGTCAAACTTAGAAAGTTGTGTTCTACAAAAAAGTTGATTAATTTTCACTTTATATGGTGCTTTTTTGCTTTGGCTTTAGAAAGCATTGCAAAAAATTGGGTGAGCAGTGTTAACACTGGCTGCACATGGAGTTTCCAAAGAGCAAAGGATCAAACTTTGTTTCTCCTCTCCCATGTATTGGCACAAATTACAGCAGGTTTACTCTATAATACAGAGATTTAACATGATGCCTACTTTTAGCTGTGTGTCTTTCTCTGCTAGGGTCTGGTTTGGTCAGAAACAATGCATTAATGAAGCTGTTGAAGGAAAAAAAATCACAATTCTTCTTTATGCCTCTGATTTTTTTATTTCTAGCAGTGGTTGTCACTTAAGAATGGGACAGCAGTCTTACTTGTCTTCCATGCAGAGAAACTGAGTACCTGCATTAGGCTTCTGCTTGAATTGCATATTGGAATAATTTTGTACATCTTGAGATAAGTGTCATGACAGGAGCCACACAGATGAATTCTCTGTGGTGAATTAGAGAAATGTTGAATTTCTAAGTTTCCTGTTTGAACTTAATGTTGGAAGTTGAGTGAAGCTGTGTTAAGCAGAAGATTTGTCTAGATGCTTATAATGGTCCCAACTCTGAGACTATGAATTGATCTCCATAAATTAAATTCTATGTGGTGGACTTCTATTTTCTGAATATAAACGGTTTTGGTACTTAGTGAGGTACAACCATTAGAAGATTAAAACTTCAGTACTGGGCAATTCTTCTTTAATGCTCAAAAATTCAGTGCTTGCTCTCTGTGTGTAAACAAAGTGTTTGAATTCTCTTTCAGAAGCAGTGTCTTCTAGGGCTGTACAAGAAAGGAATTTTTTTTTTTTTGTTTGTTTGTTTTTTTTGTGTGCAATGCCATTTACAATGTACAGAACCATAGAATAAGGCAATAAAAATTAGGTGTTCTCTTATGGGAAAAAAAGTCTATTAGATACCCTAACAGGCAAAGAATGATTTTAGCTAATATTTTTATTCAGAGGTAGTGCTCTTACATTGCAACAGTATTTCTTTCTCTATATTTGAGGGAGGGGAAGAACCTAAAAAAAAAACCAAGCCTCTCCAAATCCCACCCCCAACCTCTCCTATACTTCTAGGCTCTTGCAGATAACACTACTAGCTGGTTACTCCCACTAATTTCAACAAACAGTAATAATGTTTTTTCATAAATTAAAGGCAAGACTGTCCTTATGTATCACCAGAATAATTTGAAAAATCTTGATCTTTGAGGTCTCAAAACACACTGGAAAGTGAGATAGGATTTTTTAAAAACGAGATAAGAATTACCAATCATCAAAAGCCAGAAAGCATTAAATCTGCAAATGTTTCTCTTATTTCTGTATGACAGCATGTACTCTTGAGGAGTTGCATGACTCTGGAGTTTCTAATGTTTGATTTAGATATGCCAGGTACTAAATTGGAAAACTACATGGTGCATAAATGTTTCTGCTCATTACTACCATCAGAATGTCGTTGAGGAAAATTGTTTGGGTTTTTTCCCCACCCTCATCTAAGCATTAATAGGTTTTAAAATCTTGTTTAGATGTTTTTGTTTTAGGAAGGAAAACCCAATTTAAGCTGTTCCATCACTTTGATCCTTTTCTTCCTTAGAAATTACACCATATGTCGAGGATTTTTTATTCTCTTCATTTTCTCCTGATGAAGGAGAGATTTAAAACAAAATAGTAGTAATTAAAAACTGGAACTTATCTTTTGATTCAGTGGATTTTTTTCAGCTCTTGATGCACTTCAATCAAGATCAAATGACTTTCTAAAAGATGTGCTTTATCTCCCCTAGAAATTATGGAGCTGTTCAAAGCATCAGCTGGTGAAATTCAAGAGGCCCAATTAGGTGGTTAATCATAACACTTTCTTCCAGGTTTCAGTATCTGAATTTATTGAAGTTACTGGGCTCTTTGTCAGCTAGTTCCATCAGATTTCTTGACAAAATTCATAGAATAGACAGTAAGCCATCATAACAGCCACAGAAACATAGTGCTGGGGCAGAACTCCTCACAGTGGTGCCCTGATTACAGCCCGAATAAGGATTTGCTTTCTGGAATAAGACCTAACAAAGTGTGAATTGTGCTGCATAAATGCATTTCCACTCATTGAAATAAATATGAGTGTGAAGTAAAGGAATTAATTTTGGTTAACTGTGCACAAAGGAATCAATGGAATTATTAATCCCAGCAAGCTATTCATTGCTATTTGCTCTTGCAGTAGCTATAAACCTTTTTTTTTTTTTTTTAATTGAAAGGAGAATTAATGCCAACTAATGGAAATCTGGAGGGTTTTTTTCAGAGCTTTTCTTGAATCATGCCTTCAGAAATGTTCAACTTTGGTTTGATAACAAGCTAAGGCTTCTAGTGTGCCATGTTCAGAAAGTAAATGGGAGAGATCTTAAAAATAGAGTTTATTTACTTGAATAGGTGAACTGGTGCTGTTCTACGAACCTGCTTCACTCTCAACCCCAGCTGCAAATTTGATGTATGATTTGAACTTACATCAGTGATTCTTTCCGTAGCAGCCTAGTGTAAGCTAAATGGGGCCTGAAGGACAGTTCTGTGTCATACCTGTATGACATACCTCTAATTCTCTGTCACATTTTAGCTTGTAGCTCTGCCTCTATAGCTGACCTATGTGCAGTTCTCTGAAGCACAGGTCTACCCTTTAGTGGGCTGTTGAGGTGAATTTAAAATGTAGGGGTTTTGTCTTCAGAATGGTGCCTGGATTTAGGAATAGATCACTTGATTTAACCTGAGTGTGCTAGGGCATCTGAATGAGGGAGTACATCAGCACTGTGTACATGCACATCTTGTCTGGCAGTAATCAGCTGCATAAAGAGTTTGGCATTTCAGCTGACCTGCAGCTGGAAAAAAAGGCATTTGGGAATGTGTAGCAACATGCTGAATTAGCTGAGGCAGCTCAGTCCACAAGGAACTGAATTGTAGGTGTGTAATTTTACCTTGAAGATACCATTATTTCATTATGTGTAGCTTACTGGACTTTACTGCAGATCATGATGATGCCTTGTTATAGCTGGACATACTGTAACCTGATGTAATCAGGCCAATAAAGTGTTGGAAAAACTCAGAGTTAAATAATGCTGCATGCTTGCCCTACGAGAGGGAAAATTGGTTCCATCTGCTCAAATTAAATGTTGATTTAGACCTCATTTTCTGAAATGTAAACCGTGCTTTTGAAAGGATTGCTTGGTAAATACTTTTGGTTTTATTATGTGGATTTAGAAATAAATTGAAGAGAACTTCAGGTCTGCCTTGTCTTCCTCTGGAAAAGGTTTCATTCAGTTGAGCAATGTATTTCAGTGTAAGTATATACAAAACAGCCCCTTTTGTCAGCTCAGCTCTTTGTATACCTGATTGAGGGCTATTAAACTCAAATTTGATGCACTGGCAGAGTTAGGCGAGCCTTGTTTAACATAATTAAAATTCTGTGGTCAACTTTTTTCCCCCTGCATTCCGCAGCCAAAAAAAGCCAATGTGTGCTGCATGAATGGCCTTTGTAGACAATCTGTTTTTCTCTACCGAACTGCTTTTGTTTTTAGTAGATGTCTTGTGTATGGTCATTTTTGAATGTCTCTTCAGTGTGAGTTAAACTGCTAATACAAGTACCTAGAGTGATCTGGAGGTCTGTTCAATCTCAAGGAGCCTTAAGGTTCAAACAAGGGTCTACTGAAGAGCAAATCAGTTAATGGTTAAGACAAAATGTAGTGAGCCAAATAAAGAAACCACAGTTCACATAGCTGACATCATCCTATAATATCTCCCAGACAACACTGCTTTCTAATGTGTTTGATCCATTTTTTTCTTCTGTAGACATAAAGATTTCAATTGACTGGAGTGCTCCAGTGTCCAAATTTTCAAAGGTATTTGAGTACTTACAGATACGCATAGAAATTTCTTGGGATTAAAAAATAATGCATAAGCACTTAATTCCCATTTGTGATTTTGGGGGCACTGATTTGCATTTCTAGATACTGAAATACTTTAGTAGTCCTATAGACAAGAAGGCTTTCCATTTTTCTGTGTGGTCTCTCAGGCACCCATTTGCCTGCTACACAAAACATCAGCATGGAAAGAGGTGAGAAAAGAGTGGAAGCTGAAGAGCTGATGTTACTGAGCTTGTTTACCCCAGTGAGCAATCCATTTGACACGTTCGGTGCTTGTTTATGGAGATGTGATGTGCGGGATGAGAAACTGTGACTGTCTGATGTTTAAAACATGACTGAACGCTTGATCTCTGACATTCTTAGTGTTTATGTTGACAGCCAGCGTATAGAGAGAAGTCTTAGGCATTGCCTTGTAGCACAGCCTCCTCTTGGATACCAGAATCACTTATGAGGCTTTTACCCACTCTTTTCTTGGACAGCAAAGATGGGCTGTCATTTTTTGCAGTACTCTATTCTCCCAAATGGTGGTGAGATACTTTTCAGCCAGTGTGCTCCTGCTGGTTTTTTTTTTTTTTTGGTAGGTTGGATTTCACCCTTTGAAGAGAAGATGTTCTGAAAAGGCTGTAAGACAGTAAAAATGTGGCAGAGTTTCTTTCCCAGAAGCCTGAATATACTAAAAAAAAAAAAAAAAGAAGCACTTCTGAGTTAAGGTACAAAACCCCACTGTTTGCCTAGCTGCTTCCTCTGTGCTTCCCAAGCTGCGTGTTCATGTTTACACTGACAATGGCTGGTTTTCAAACAGTCACTGAAGAAGTTGTGCTGCACGGAAGTGTCAGCCTTGGACAAACCCACAGTATGAGCGGAGTCCTGTGCCAGTGTGTCTGAAGAGTTCTTGTGTGTGCACAGATCACCTTATTTTATATAAGGCAGGAGTCCTTTAATATGTAGTGCTACGGGTATCAAAACTTTGATCAGCTTTTACGTTAGCTTTGTTGTGATCTATCATGATGTAGCCTGTCATTTAACTTCCATCGTCATTATAAATGGAATGTGATTTTTGTGCTGTTTACTTAGGCTAATAATATCATCGTTGTGATGGTAATGATTAAGTTCACATCTAGGCAGCGCAGAATGAAGTCCTAGAGCAGTAGTGAGTTATACTGCATACAGCTATCTGGAAAACAGCTTAGGTATCTGCTCTAAATGTTGTAATGATATGAATATATTCAGAACTGAATTGATATTGATAGCTATTGTTCAGCAATCCATTATGTTACAATCTCTTTATGACATGGATCATATTTTGTGTTATGAGTGCATTTTTAGAGTTCTGTAAACGTTTTCCTTACTTATGTCATTAATAACCATGATGGTAATGAACATGTAAGGTTTCTGGATATAATAGAACCCCAGTCAGAAAGTACAGAGTTTCAAGGAGACAGGAAAAAACATCCAGTGGGAGCCTATTTTCAGAACTGTCTTGCTTCTCTAGAAATGAGCAATTTGCTGGTTTGAAATTGCAGTTGGTGTTGAAGAGAAAGTGCATTTAGGGAAATATGTTTTTTATTACAAGTGGCTTTGCGTATGGGAAATTGGAAAATATTGTTTTCAGTGATTTCTCACAGTAAATCTAAATGTTGTGGGGAAAAAAACAGATGAGCTATCAGTTTTGCATTCCTTCAGCAAATCTGAAGGGAAAGTTCAAGTCACCATCACAACTGTGGAGCTTACCAAAGCCCAAAGGGTGATTAAAGCATTTCAGCAGATACTGCTCTCAGTCCCATTATGCTTAGGTATGTCTCCTAGTTAGCCATACTGATAACACTCCAGGAGGGGTGGTGGTGTGCATGGGGGGTGTGTCTGAGGCTAGGAAGATAATCTTGGGAGAAGCAGAAGAATATATCAGGATATGTGACCAACTTCAGTGACATGTATAGGACTGCTGTAATAATAATCATAATGAAGTTAATGAATTTAGTCTTTGTGTCCCCCTGGGTAGTGCTATAATAATAGATTTTAATGGCTGGCTCCTGCTTTGGTCAATGCAGAGAATTTATGGTTTTGCTTTTAAATGCATCAGTAAGGATTGAGATTCTGTAGCACTTACTCCTGTCCAGCAAGAGAGAAGTTGCTGCTGCTTTAAATATAAATGAATAAATGTGCTGTACGTTGCTGCTTTCTGTTGCTCTGCTGGCTAAACTTGGTCTGTTTCTTACCTCATAATCGTTACAGTCAGGTCTCTCTTCATCTGTGGGTGAAGATAAAAAGTGCAAGGTGTGGATGGATGTAGAAATCGTCTTCTAAAGATCAGTTCATGTCCATAGCCATTGCTAGCTCAGATAAAATGCTGTCGTAGGAGCAGCACATCAACATTCCTCTACTGAAAGGTATTATGGAGCTCAGTCATTGGGATGTGTATATCTCATTCTTCAGATGGAAATTACGAGTCTAGAATTTACTTATTTATTCTGAGTACAAAATTTATTCAGAAATTCAAGTACAGCTTAGACTCACCAGTAGGTGGGACAGTGTGTGGACATCAGCATCGGTGTTGAGAGTTCCCACCCTGTGAATATGTTGACTGTGTTCAGTCTGTTGGAGGATAATGCCATTGGATGTAGTTTTGAACAATTATAAGTGTTACTCTCTTTACTTCACTGGCAGTTTCAGATTTAGAATGGAGACCGTGAGAATCCTGAGCTTCCTGAAGCTTAGCTTTTGTCTGTTCCCTGTGGGTCAGGAGAGTATTGCAGGGGAAGCAGTATGGGAATGTCTGCTCTTTGCTTCATTAGCTGTATTCAAACTACAGCAGCTGTGAAATGAGAAGGGTAGGTAGGATTCTAGTTGGTTGAACAGCCCTTGATTACTTCCCTTAGTAGTACTGAAAGCTGTGTGATTCCAGGTCCAGCTCTGAGATTAGGGAAATGTAAACATAACATGTGATGACCGGATCCTGTCAGCCTCATGTGGAAAAAAGTGACATCAGAACTGCAGGCCTCCTGCTGAGGAGAGCATGTTCAATAGGAGAACTTAGCCCATGATGCACTTGGTAAGACCTTCATTAGCTAGAAAATCCCAGCATATCCCAAACGTGACAAGCAGAAACGTGAGTGTAGCCTGTGCATACAGGATTGGACTTAGGTGAATTCCTGAGTAAATGGCTCTGTGTGTATACTTTCACCTAAGTTACTCCAGGATGCTGCTTTTCCAATTTTGTTCCCCTTTTGAAATTTTCCTGACATTTCCTGAACTATTTAGCAGTCAGAAGCAACGATAACAATGACAACAACAATAATACTAATGATGCTTAATTTTGACTAACCATGGAAAAGGACGCAATAATAATGGTGTTACCATTGCATCTAGAGAACCCTGATGGTAGGGTGCCTTCACTGTAGAAGGCAGCCTTTTTTCTTATGGTAAGGACATAAATTTCAGTTCTCCTTCCTTACTTGAGCTTAATTATCTTTCACACTTTCTTTCCTTGTGAAGGGAGACAGAATCAGAATTCAGAAATGAAATTTTAAGGCATGTTAATTAGTAACATCTCAGTCTTTGGAAGGAGGCATATGGTAACTTTATCTTAAAATGGGAAATGAATGGAAGGATATATGGGAAATGTCCAGTTAGGAAACTGAGAGGGAGACACTATATACTTTGCTTGGCAGAGACTTGGAAGCTTCTTGCAGATGCCGTAGCAGAGCTCAAACATGAGTGTGTGTAAGAAAGGGAGTGGCGACTGTTTAATAGTAAGACCTTGAATGTCCCTTCTGCTATTCATGCAGGCACTGATATTATTTACATCTCTATAACCATATTTCAGGGCTGTGCCAAGATTTTAAGTCTCTCCCTTCCAGCTAATTGATTATCTGATGTGAGCTCCTTTGACTTGGCAGTATCACATATATGCAGGGTGAGGTACAGGGGCAGCTGGCATGCTCATTTCTAATTTCAGTGTTTGGCAGCTTCCGATATCAGCACAAGGCACACTGAAACACTTGGCACTTCACCCAAAAGTAATGAAGTCTTTCACTTAACCCAGTGTGAGGGTAAACAGGATGTTAGCCAGAGTTGCTTTGGTGTCAGATATCAGATAAGGGTAAAACATACAGTAATTTATGGACTAAACTAAAAGTTCTTCTTTTACTATTTCATTTTCTGTTCACCTTGTTATTAATCCATTTGTATGTTTTCTTTGCACTGAAGTTGTAAATTATCTGTATAGGATTACAAAAATAATTGAAGTATTTCTTTGATATAAAGCTAATTTCTTTTTCCACTTGACAAATTGAGGAGATGATACACATTTTCCCTCATAGTACACATGCTGTGGCTTCAGAATTCTTGCCTAAGCTTGTGTTTCTCAACTTTTACTTCTGTAGACTCATGCCAAATTATTTTATATGAAATGCAAATGTAAAACTAAATTATGAGAGAAAGAATTATGGAAAGGATGGATGCATGTTATGGCACAGAACAGAATATGGGTTTATCAATTAATTAAATATTTACCAGTACTAATAAAAGTGATTAAGAAAATACTGGCAGAGATTATACTTAAAATTGCTCTGTAATATAATTGTCTTGTTGAAGACAGAAGGTATAATTGGTCTAATGTGGACTTCCAAGAATTTGGTAAGGACCTGAGATACTGCTAATTTAACTGTAGAAGATGCAGTTAGTTCAGGAAATGAACATAACAAAGTACACAGGAAGATAACAAAATTTTACAAACGTATGTAGTATAAACAGGATTCTACTGTTTTCATTCTGTCCTCAATGAAATTTTATTTGCTACTTTCATGAATAAATTAGGTCAGAAACACAAGTTTCTACCTATAGGGAGGGAAAAAATAAACGTTAATCCAAAGACAATCAGAAAACCATATATAGAAGAATTGAATGACCGTCAGCACTAGAAAAATAAGATCAAGATAAAGCAGTCTATTTCAAAGTGAAAAGTTATGCATTTGGGGACTAACAGTTGTCTTAATTTCAACTGTAAGATGGGAGACCAACAGGTGGAATCCCTGAGAAAGGAGAAAACTCGAGTTTTATTCAGTGAAGGGCTGAGCCTTCAATGTGGCATCTCTGTATTTAAAAAGCAAAGCCAAAAAAAAAAAAAAAAAAATCACATACCCCAAAACAAACAAAACTGTAAGATGGGAGACCAACAGGTGGAATCCCTGAGAAAGGAGAAAACTCGAGTTTTATTCAGTGAAGGGCTGAGCCTTCAATGTGGCATCTCTGTATTTAAAAAGCAAAGCAAAAAAAAAAAAAAAAAAAAAAAAAATCACTCTCCCCAAAACAAACAAACACCAAAAAAACCCCAAAATAAGAAAAATCTTGAGAGAATACTAGTGCCATTGTGCAGGGTGTTGCCAAAGCCTTATCTGGAATATTGTATCACCATGTTCAAAAAAGTGAATTCATGCTGGAGCAATGGCATACAAATCACTCAAATCACTGTAGGGAAGAGAGCTTGGCTTATGAGAGGCTATAGAAACTGATTTCTTTGGCCTTGCAAAGTGAATATGAAGAAAAATGCTTCCTGCCTGTAAATGAATTGAACAGGGCTATTCACCAGGGAAGAAAAAGATATTTAAGCTCAGGGATAATGTTGGCACAGGAACAAGGAAGTATAAACTGTTTACAAATGAACTGCAGCAAGAGAACAGGAATCTGTCAGTTCAAAGTAAGAGTTTCTACATGTTTCTTTAGTCGAAATAGGACTAGGAAAATAGACTAACTGGACTAGGTAGGTAGATCTCCTTATGGCAAGGTTCTTGGGAGCCCTGGGAAATTGTGTGTGCTTCACAAAAAGGCATACTGAGCCAGATGAGTTCTTTTAAGTGCCGTATTTTTCCTGTGAAAGTTGAGGTATCTGTGATCAGGCATAGCTTGATTTTTATGATAGGTCTAAATAGATAAATCCCAGTCCTCCTGTGTCTGGGATAATTGCTGATAAACAAAACAAACAAATAAACAAAGACCTCTTAGGTTTCCATCTGCTTTCAGTGCCAAATGCTTTCTTTGTCTCTGGACTTTGTACAGTGTCTACTTTTACATGGCCTGCAGCCAGATCTCCTTAGTGTGTGATTCTGTGACCTTGCAAAGTTAGCTTGGTACTATACAGCTGGGAGGTTTCCAGGAAAAACCTAGTTTTTCGTAGGGTATATTGGCACTTCAGTAGGTGGCACTCTTCACTTTGGGTCTTGCCCTAAATCTGATTTTTCCTCAGAAATGAGGAGTTTGCAGTTTTGCCCGTGGCCTTAGCTAACTCCTGTTTTGTCAAATGTAGTTTGATCTCCCTGAACTCGTCTCACTGTATTTTTTCTATGCTCTGAATTTTTCTTCAGTGAAATATTTGGAGTAAAATCATCCTAACATTGGAACTAGACCAGAAAAGGACTCAATAGGTGGGACATAATAGGTGGGACATAATCAACTCCTCTTGCACAAGGGTTCGTCTTGCAATAGCTCGATGGTTTCTGTTAAATTGTTCCAGATGGATTTGGGTAGAGCTGAACTGTAGTTGTCATTACTCCTTGAAAGTATTTTGTATGCTGTCCAGGCTACTGTGAGTGGTGCCACAGTGTTCAACCCCTGGTATACCTAAATCTTCGTGTTGGTGGTCTGTAAAGGAGCCAGCCCTGTTTATCTGACGTTCCACTTACACACGGGGTCTTGGTCTAATGGAACTTAACAGGAAGGAAAAGTTTGTAGCTAAGCTGCCTTTAGAGCTCCCCAAACACACTGGCTCGACTAGACCACTTCCTCAAGCGCTAATGTTCTGGGGCATGGTTTTTCAGTTCACCTCTTCAGGAAATGTAGTAAGAAATATGACTTTCAAAAAACCCCAGAAAAATCCCACAGAATTTTGCTGAAATCTATACAAATCTTGTCCTATCAAAAGAAAACAGATGCATGCCTCAGTTTCTTCACTGTGTATTTCTTGAGGTTTGGCCTTAATTGAAGTTCCTGATCCCTTTCTTGATTCTTACTTACCCAAATAATTATGCTTATCTCTCTTAATCATTGGTGATCTCCCTCTTGTTTTGGCCCTCTATTAAAGGTGCTTTTTCCTGAAATAGGAGAGGAGGGGTGAAAAAAGGAAAAGGAAAAAAAATGCAGCTTCTTTTGACTCTCTTGTTACCTTTGACTTTTAAAAAAATTAATGTATTAAGTATGTTGTCTCTCTTATGTTTTGATGGTATTCTAAATCTCATTGGCTGCCAATATATAATAATAATAATAATAATAATAAAATAAGATTTCAGGTTGTGGGGACACTTAGTCCTTTTTCTGTTTTCAGTACGGTTTAATTAATAAGTTAAACTGTCTCTTCTGTTTGTCCAAACTGTTCTTCTGATTACAGTCAGTGATAAGATCTCCTTAAGCCTTCCATTGCATATTCAATCCTGAGGCATACAGTAAATTGTGTAATGTGTTGGTGTTGATGAAATAGCCATGTTTCCCAAGATGATCAGTCTTTATGTTCTCTTCTACATGGCTGCTTGGTGTTTTCTGTGTATTGCCAAGCAGTTTTCATAAAGGTGCGAGAATGAACTGAGCTGCTTTGTGTGAAAGAGGGGACTCTGCACTGATGACAGGTGCGGCTAAAGTAGTACTTCTATTACTCTCTAACCTCTCAAGAGTGGTTATTTATTTGTTTAGAAGATCTTACTTCAGAGAGTATCTGACTTGAAATAATTGTACCTTCTGACATGGTTCTAAAGATTTTTGGAGGTCTGTGCCTTGAAGAGTGCCTGTCATTATGTTAGACTTTGTTTTGAAAGCCTTCATGTTCTCTCTTGCTGGCTTTGCCTGTGTCTGGGCAGTTATACTCTCACTTCTTTCATCTTCATATAATTCATTTTATGATAGGATTAGGTCAATGACACGAGAGGTCAAAATTCTTTAATCTTCCCCCCTTCCCTCAAGCTTTATTTTTAGAAAAGGTTCTCAGATATCTGTGCACTCTCACCATTGATAAAAGCAACATGAAATGTGTTGATTGCTGTGTGGGTACAAATTTTGCCATGGCAGTGGAAGTTTCTCCTTGATGTGCCATTTACTGTAACACAGTAAAAGTGGAATTTAGGCTGTATCCTTGTAGCCATCAACTTCCATACAGAGATTTGTATTGCAGCTCTCTTGTGACTGATAGCTATTGTAGCGTGCACTGAAAACACGCTGACCTTTAGCAATTCCCCCTCTGACAGAACAAAGGGGATGTCTGTTAACTCCAGCCTGCTTAAATTCTGCATTTGTTTTTAAGCTGTTTCTGTGTATCAGTTTAGATTTAAAAGCTTAGAACATGTTTATAAGAACTGACAAAAAACTGAGTTTCTAGGACAAGAATATCTACAGAGCATCTGCATTTTTTAATCCTTCTGTGGCAGTGTTCATGTAATGACATAGTTACATGAGCAGTCTCTACTTTAATGCTGTCAAAACATTTTGACTTTCATCACTCTGACTTGTGCATTGAAAAGATACGCTTGCTGGAAAAGTGTAGGTGTAGTGCCCTTTGCAAATGTTTGCCCAGATCCTTTAGCAGTAAACAGGCAACTCCCCAAAAGTACAATGTCAACCCTGTGATCATCTTCCTACCCTCCTTAGATGACAGTTTTGTAATTCTTGCCTTTCTAAACCCCTTTTGCACTTTACAGAAGTTGCTTCTGTCTTTAGTGGTATATCTGTCTTCAGATTTTGGATCTTCTCATTGTGGTGTAACCTTCTTGGAGCACTGAATTATAGCTAGAGTTTCCTTCAAATCCTGCAGAATATCACTGGAATCTCTCTTGCTGGACTGGGCTTTTCAGTAGATTGACATGTAATCAGGTAGGTTGGAGGTTTTTTAAAGCCCATTTTCTTGCAGAGCTAAAGGTATCTTAATAATTGTGATTCACTTGAAAGAAAAGTTAAAATTAAGTAATATTTTTTTATCACTTGTTTTCTAAATTAAAGTTTATCTGGTTGCAATCTCAGTTTTCAGGCTGAATTTTACTTTCATTTAGGGTTGTAGATATCTGAAGGAGCTTGAGTTGCTTCTAAATTGGCTTTAAATGGACATGATTAAATTCTGGCTGCAAGTTAGAAAAAACTTTCTCGTCATTAAATCAAAGGTCTGCAGTGGTCTTCTAATTAGACTAATTTGCATAAGAAATCCCAAAGAGTTTTGAAATGGAGTTTGTTAGGTATTTGTGCTAACAGTACAGCACTGGGCTGATGACCTGAGAGTGCTCTCATATTTCTGTGTTCCTGAATGCATCCTGTTGTGGCCTGAAAGTACAACTTGACCTAGTTATTAGAGTAAACTGTTAACTGGAAAGGATGGAGTAATTCCATTTCCTAGGTTTTAATTGTGTGTCTGAAGTGTGTGGGGAGATGTGCTGGCTTACTTACTGAAGAGCTTTTCTGGGTGCTTTGTAAATGACAAGGAAGTTGTGCACACCTTCACAGCTGCAGTAAAACAACTGGAAGCAAACTTAGAAAGGAAGTAGAACTCAACATATGGGAATATGGAATAAATATTCTTTTAAAAAGCCTGAATAAGTAGCAAAATGTTCTTGCATTAATTTTGAATGGAAACAAAATGCTATTGGAGATAGTAAGTAAATACTATTGAATATGGCTATATATATAGCAGTAATAAATAGCTGTTCCCTGGAGGATTTTAAATATGCAGGGAAATCTGACAGTAGTTTGTCAGATTCAGAGGTGGGAAGGAGGTAGAAGTTGCCTTTGCCAAGGGCTATAAATCTACATTGTAACCATGCAGGCTTGTTAGTTCCCTGGAGATAAAGTGACTCTTTCGGCGCTTTCTATATCACACCATGTGGATAGAAAGAGAATTTTCCCAAAATTTCATCACAAGACTGGATGGGTGCCCTTAGAAGATTTAGCTGTCTCGCAGTTATGCCCTGGAATATTGGCCAGAAACATGCTTTCAGTAGGTATCAAGTTGCAGTTATCTGTTCCCAAACATGGATCTGCTCCTGCACAACTGAAGATTTTTTTAGATAAATTAGAAATGGTTTCTAGAAGTAACTTCTTTGTGCAGATGTACACATAGTTGTGTTGACATATTCACTTAGTCTGCTTTTGGACTCATAGGAATGTCATAGTTAATAAACTTTAAATAGTATGTGAATAATGGATACAAATTTTGCTAGGGAATAACTGTGTGTTGGTGATTGTCAGCTATTAGATTTGTAGCACAATGCACAAATGTTTGTTCGACAGGGGTGTGAATAATCAGGTGGAATTTAATGAAGGAATTAGATGAATGATTCATCATGCTAACAACAGAAATAGACTGGCAACTTCTGTATTTTAATTACTTGTTGATATTTTAAGTAGTAGTTCATATTACTGGACAAAAAAATCAAATCTAGGATCAAAAACTGTCTTCAAACTTTGCCATTACAGTGTAGGTTTTGAAAGGTGATTCAGATTAATCTGTTTATTATAATAAACTGTTCTTAGTTTAGTACCAAAAAATAAAAACCTCATAGCTTTATTAATCTGTTCTGTTTATACCATTATTTTGACTATGTTTAGATATATGGTTTGGTGGGAGGAATGTACTCCACAGAAAAAATCATTTCACATCCTCTTTCTTCCTTAACCTTTTTCTGTGCTTAGTATGGGAGAGTTGTCTAGCAGTTTTGTTTTACACACATGCTTCTCAAACCCAAGATATATGCAGCAACTTCCCCTTTTGTGCAAGTGGAATGCTGTGGGACTGTAAATTGTATAAAGGTATCCCCTGTAACTCACTGAAGGAAGCTTAACTTGCTGGAGTTGATGGCGCTTCAGTCAGTTGCTTATAATAAGTAAGTGTGAGTGTGTATTCTTCCAGAAGATGTGTATTTACTGTACACGTGGTATCTGTAGAGCACATAATTTTGGGTAAATCAGATTCCTCCCTTCAGAGTAAACTTTTGGGTGACAGCCAAGGTGTACAGTCATCTTCATGTTGCTGGTTTAACCTTGTTAAGGGGAAAGGGAAAGCTGCCTGCCTGTACTGCTGTCAGTATTCCTCTGCTGTCGTGTATGCATGCCAGGGTCTCCAAGTCCAGCCTCATGTCTTGTTGATCCAGTATATGTACAGCATGTGTTCTGTCTACAGTGCACATTAATTTATCTTCCCGAGTGCACTTCACTGCTAGAGTGGTACCAGCAGCTAGCTTTGAATAGGTGACTCTTCTGTACCATCTGCTTTGAGTGGGAGTGAGTATATACCAAGAAAGAGGAGGAATTGGCTGCAAAGATGGGCACTAGTCCCCCTGCCCCCCAGGCTTAATAATAAAAAAGAATATGGACCAAAGCCAAGTATATTTTGTACCAGATTCACTTCCTCTGCAGAATACAGTTAAATGAAAAACATCTGGAGTAGCTTGTTGAGTTGATTTTGTTCTGTGCTTTGTCCTGGTAATGGATTTGTTTTCAGAATTGAGCATTCTGCATGTTTCTTGGTGGATGCTAGTAGGCTTGGAAATATTGCAGCATGTGGAACCCAGTAAAACATGAATTCCATTTGTTTTCCTTGGCTTCTGTGTGTCATGATGTGTTCAAGATGATAGGGCCTGGAAAACTGTAAATTTTAGTTAGGTCTCAAGTATGAATCCTGAGCCTTGTCTTCATGTTGCAGAGGAAGTCTGGTAGTTGGAGGAAGGCCGTTCCCTCTGTTCCTGAGGGTGTACTGTGCAGCCTATGTTTTGTTTACATTAGAGGTATGCTGACAAAGCTGCTGGCTCTAATATTGGACTTAATAGTTTTGTTTGGGTTCGCAGCTGTGTCTCGCTGGCCTTTCACTCTGCCTGCCTGCAACTCTTCACAGAATTATATACTGCAGCAGCAAATCCCACTCCAGTAATGCTGCTGAGGCCAGGATTCTGGTGTATTTCTGTGTTGTCCACAGAGTTTGCCAGGCAGGTTGAAAAGATGGAGATAAGTGGATGGGCATCTGTGTGCTCTCATTGTTTTGTGACCATTTAAGGAGCTGTGAGCTGAAATGAACCTTATGACTGTTTTTCCTTCAGCCTTGTTCTTGAGAAATTAGGGTTGGGGAGGGTGAAGATGGGGTTCCTTTACCTTATTCAGCTAAGATACGTGGTTCAGAAAAACAAAAAAAAAAAGAAAGAAAAAATGAAATTTAAGATCTTAGAAGGTGAAGCTTTCATAATGAATTTGGAATAGAAACCCCATAAATATGAGACTTCACATCTTAAAAGATATGTTAAAAATTCAAACACTAGTTGCTTAATAATTGTAATTCTAATAAAGGCTGCAGTAGTAAGGGATTGTGTTCTTATTGCTGCCATGGAACCAAATCTATATCCTGTGCAGTGCAGAGTGCTGCTCTTCAGAACCTTGCTTGTGCAAAGCATGGCATCTGTGGAGAGTTCTTCGAAAGGCATGGCTTTAAAAAGATAGGCTAATGTCAGAGAGATAAGGAAAATTGGTAGAGAGAGGGGACTTCTGACTTCCTCCAAATTTTATTTGAACAAAGAGCAGTTCGTGGGGGAATTCTGTGTCACTTTTCTCTTTAGTAGCATTTTATTTAGCAAAGTAAGTACTTCTAAGTAGGGTGTAAAAATGTTGGTCCATCAGCCTTTTCTGTGAGTCAGTTGATACTGCTTGAATATGAACACTTTGTGGTCTAGTCAGCAGGTCAGATAAAAGCACAGATTTTCCAATCTACTTATGTGGACCTCCGTGCAGCACTGACTGAGGTCACAAGTGAGGTATGCAAGTCCATATCCTTAACTGGTGGTCACAAGTAACTACTTACAGTTCCCTGTTTTGGAGTGTATAGGATTTCCCAACATCCAAGTAGATAGGAATTTGATATTACAGGGAAAAAGGCAGTGGTGTTGCCAGTGAAACTACACTATGAGTAGCTTTCACTTAATCAGCTCTTCATTTCCATGCTCTAATTCCTGGAACTTCGAGTAAGGTATTTCATCCAGCTCATCCTGATTGATTGGCTGTTGGGGGTAGCCTTTCTGTGTCGGTCACAAAGGAAAAACAGATTTAGAGTTTGGGGGCTGGAGGAACTTCAGAGTCTGCTTGTTAATTTTTGAGTACTTGGTCTCTTCAGAACAGAAGCTTAAGTTCATTTCACTTCTCTCTGTTTCTCGTTGGGTGATAAATAAAATCTCTTTGGGCAACAGAGACAGAGAGAATGAAGATAAACAACCTAGGCTGTTGAAGTTCAGCACCCAAATCTGATAACTGGGATTCTCTTCTGAGTTTCCCACGAGGTGTTCTTCCTGCCAGCCTACAAGGTCATATGTCTAACTGGGTGTTGCAGTGAACTTTGGTCTAAATCTGCTCTGGTCATGTGAAGAGTAATCTGAAACGTGACTTCTAGGCAGCCTGGCAAGTTTGTCAACCTACGGTGAGACTGAGCTCTTCAACACTTCTCCAGGTTTCATTGCCACAGTGCTATACAACACAGACAGGGTAGTTGAGGTTTGGGTTTCCTGTGTGATGGCTGCTGTCTCTGCAGACAGTTAAATAAGCCCAGTACCACAGTTCTTCAGCTGTGTGTTGCAAACAGAAGGGTTTAGCTGGCTGATTATAGATGGTAGATGGTAGGGCAGTGACACAGATCCTTCTTGCTCCCTGGTGCAAATGATGTTGATTCTGACCTTCTGCATCACAAGGAGTCTACCTGCCCTCAACACTGCCACCTTCTCCACCCCTGCTTGGGTGCAACCCTCATTCTTCATTGCCCACTTCACAGGCTCTGCTAGAGCATACTGAATGTAGGCTGTACAAAAGCCCTGTGAGGCACGAGGTCTGCAGTCCTGCAATGCATTTGAGATTCATTTTTCTCTCCTGCTATAGCTGCATTAGCTGCAGTTACCACTTACAGGTGATTGTGATGCAAAGATGTCACTACATTTCAATGGCCACTCAGCTGGCATTACTTGGAAAAACCCCAGTGCTGAAGTGAGATGGCACCAATTTGTACCAAGTGTGGATTTGGCTGCTATGCTTACCCTGGCTTTGAGCTGGAAGCTGTATGAAGTGTGTTCTTTCCAGATGGCAAAGAGTGGCATTTCTCCATATCATTAAGCTTAGTAGGTCTAGTGGGTAGAGCTCTGTTTACAATAGCTGGAAATTTATGTGGAGAAGATGGGTTCAAAAGGTCTGCAAATATGGAAGTAGAGCTTGAGTAATGGCCCCTCATGGTTTTCCTGTGTAATAGCACTATGTTTTTCCAGGCATTTAAACTATGGGGAAAAACAGAAGTCAGGCTTCCATTCAGATGATTTTTAAAAATTTCTTTCAAGCATTAATTCTGAGTTTTTTCAGAAAAAATGAGTTATTTTTCAGAAGCTTAGGTTTTTGAAAATGCTTGAATAAGATGTACTGTAGAAATACAATTTCAAAATGTAATGTTAATAAAGTATACCTTATTTCTTAGACTTACATAAACATTTATCTACTTCCTTGAAATTTTTTAATGCCAGCTTTTTGTTCCTCAAGGAGCCTCTCTTAATGTGACTAGGGGTTAATATTGTACTGTCTTATCAAGCTTCAGCAGTTACCTGCTTTAACAGCTAATGCAGCAGCTTGCCCCAGTTTGGATGGGTGCTTAATCACACTGCTAACCATACGTCCATAGTAAATCCCACTGCTGTTACTGGGGTTTGTACCACTTGTAAACATCACCTTATATTGTTTGAAGTTATGAAGTTCTTGTACTTCTGCATACATTCTTCGGAGATTGGGTATTGCCTCTTCAGACTGCACATTACTGTTTTGGCATGAGGAGTTTTGTAAAAGCACAAGATATTAAGCAAAAGATGAATATTCTGAAGGAGGAAGATTTTTTTTCTTCCTTGCACTGTAATGTTTCCTGTAATGAATCTGCTTACCTTGCTGTTAAAGAAACGAAATGTGCTGTGACTCGTGACTTATTTTTGGCACGGGCACAGAATGGTTATGGGCACTGGCCACACACTGACATGTGAATTGGCATTCTGGCACCCTTTGGCTGTTTTTGCAGCTGCAATGAGACCTAAACTTTATCCCAGAAGGGGCAGTTACACCCACTGGATTTGTAAGGGAGACCTGTTGCATGTTTGCAGACAGATGGAAGTTTCCCTCCTCCGTATAGCTTCAAGGTAGGAGTAACAGACAGGAGGGCAAGCCATTACAGCAGTACCATAGAACATGCTGAGTTGGAAGGGACCCATCAGGACCATCAAGTCCAGCTCCTGGTCCTGTATGGGACACCCCAAGTGCCCGAGGGCACTGTCCAAATGCTTCTTGAACTCTGTTAGGCTTGGTGCTTCCCTGGGGAGCCTGTTCCAGTGCACAACCACCCTCTGGGTGAAAAAAACCCTTTTCCTGGTATGTGACCTAAACTTTCCCTGACTCAGCTTCATGTTGTTTCCTTGAGTCCTGTCACTGGTCACAAGAATGAAGAGATCAGTGTCTGCCTCTCCTTTTCCCCTCATGAGGAAGTTGTAGACGGATCTGAGGTCTCCCTCAGTCTCCTCCAGGCTGAACAGACAAAGTGATCTCAGGCACTCCTCATATGGCTTTCTCTTAAGACCTTTCACCATCCTCGTGGCTCTCCTTTGGACTAATAGTTTAGTGTCTTTTTTAGACTGTGGTGCCCAAAACTGCATAGAGGATTTGAGGTTCCCAACTATAGAGGTACTCATCTATACATCCAGGGTTGCCTTGTCCCACGTTGCAGAGTCCAGGACTTGCCCTTGTTAAACTTCAAACTGTTGGTGATTGCCCATCTCTCTAATTTGTTGAGGTCTTTCTGCAGGACCTCTGCCCTTGAGTTGTGCCTTTTTAATGTTTGCAACAGCATGCTGTTCTACCTACCCTAACTCTGACTTTATTATTTTGGGTAGGCTGGTGGAACACAACGTTTTCAAAAATTCAGAGGCCTAACTGGCTATTGCACCCCTCAATGCTATCTAGATAAGGCAGTCAACTTTAAGCTCTCAATACTTGCTCCCAAGAGTATACACATTTCAGTATTAAAGGAGGGTAGAAATTTGCCTTTTAGCTTGTGGCTTAGGGGTGACCAACATCTCAGTCTGGTAAACAAACAAAAAAAAGCCCATATTCAGCACTGACTTTGTGGTGCATTTCAGCTGCTCTTCATATAGCTCAATGTCTTTAACAGATGCTTGCTTGCAAAAGGGCTGGACAATGTAGAAATGTGTCTCTCATACTTGCAGATAATACTGTAAGCATGTGCCTAGTTGGAGACTGTGGTGAAAGGATCTCCTTACCCAGAAATCATACCTACAAGCATCTCTGCTGTGGGAAGTCGTCTTGTAATGAATGTGGAGTCTGCATTTGACATGGTGAAGTATGGCTGTGAAGTTGCTACATCCTGATCCTATTGAGCTTTCCAAGTAAATCTAGTTTTTCCCCAAAGCTTTGGCATTGAAACCTGTTCAGCCTGTGCTTTAAGCAGTCGTGACTGCTTTTAGTTATGAAAATGACAGTACTACACTTGTATACTAGACACCAAGGGACCATGCAGGAGAATTATTTTCTGCTTGGCCCTGTAACACCTCATTAGAATAGGGTTGTGGCCCTCAGACTACATGCCAGTACATCCATTTTATTCCAGTGCCAAAAAAGAAGAGAAAAAACTCTAGGCTATCTTACTGATAAGCTTCTGAAAGCACTACCTGACTTTCAGAGAAGTATTTCAACAAGTATTCAGGACCTGTTAGTAAAATTTCCAAGTAAAACCAGACATTCTTAAACTAAAGAAATGCATTAGCCACTTAATATTTAGTTCACTATCATCCTACAAGCAATACTCCTTGAAGTCTTAGTACTGGAACTGATGCATTTGTTTGGTGACAGGACCACAAAAGCCAAGGAAAGCACAGTTTGCCCTTTCCTGGGGTGTGTTTGAAAAAGGAAGGACAGGGGAAACAGGGTAACTTGGCTGCTGCAGAGGTAACATGCATAATCTTTGCAGTTTTGCCATGGTTTGGTTATGGTCTGTCTGGAAGAGATCATTGCAGGTCCCCTTTAGAAGGCTTTGATTATTTTGCCACCTTTATTCTTAAAAAGCTAATTTTCTGTTATTTTCATAAAGACCTGAAGAAGCAGCTTCTGCAGTGTCTTCTGTTCCTAAAAAGATACGTGGAACTGTCTTCTATGGAGTCTGTATCCTGCATAATTTTAAGAGAAGGTACCATCACTGGAGCAAAATCCAGGCAGCACACTAGGCATAATGTTGATGCAGAGCTTTTTGGGGTCAAACCCCTCTTTTCTCTCCCTTGTTACTCTGATGACATAATGGTGAGGGTACAGCAAGTTTGGCAGCTGAGAAAATAGAGGTCCTGTGCGAGGACCTCTGTTAGACACCTAGAGGACATCTGTTAGACACAAGGTCACTAGGCAGGTGACCTCTGAAATGGGAATAGGATACAAGAAAGCAAATGAAGAGGTAGGAAAACCTGGCCTCACTGATTAGTTGGGAAGTGAGAACTGAAGCCTCAGGGGAAGGGCCCACAACTTTCTTGCCCCATGTTTTACAGGAATGTGAGAATGCTGGTTTTTTTGGTCTTTCTTGGCATCTTTGTATCAGCAATCTTCTATTCCTCTGTTTTCCCTTAGTACAAAAAAAATCCAGCTTGGTATTAGGATAAAATTCTTAATTTATGAACACTCACTAATTAGTTGGAAAGTTTGACAGCTTTTTTTATTTCCTTTTAAGTAGCTTGTGCATTTCCTTGTCTCTGCAATAGAACTCTCATGCTGAAATAGCCAGACACACAAATTGAGTCAGAAAATGAAGTGAAGCCTACTTTTGCCTTTCTTTCCTAAAAAGGAGGTGATTTTAGTATAGAACATGACCAACTTCATCTAAGCATAGGAAGGGCAAGGGAGTCTATAGCCTCTGTAATTAGCTCAGAACTGCTGGTGGGCTCTCCAAAGATGGCTGGTGGAGCAGAGGTTAGCACCTAACAAGCAAGATAAGATTCTGAAATCTCAAAATACTAGTAAAAGCAACAATCCAACATTCTGTCTTAAATGTGACCCTTGCACTGATATACTTGCACCTTTGCTAAAGAGATGGAAGAAGAGGAGGAGAAATGTATGTAATTGTTAGGAATTTTTTTAAAGTTGCTTTAGGTTTTCAGTAGATATGACACCTATATAGCGGGTCAAGTCTTACGACAGAGTACCAGAGACTGGTAGCAAAAGGGGTTGTAGTATGAAGGGGGTACATGAAAGTTTTAAATGGGATTTAGTTTCTGAAGTCCCAAGAAGATGTAGCAAATATTTGGGATAGTGACAATCTGTCAGTGGTCTTTGGTGCCCATGGTATAACCAGGATGAGACCAGCATGTGTAGTTTAACAGAACAGGGCTTTGAAATCCACAGTGCTGGCTGGAGCTGTCCAAACACTTGCGGTGTCAGGTGCAGCTGGGGCCAGTCATGGCAGTGGAAAGCAGTCTCTGAGGTGGTGTGAGATGTGTTTTTGCCATTTTGGAGGAATTTCCAAATAGCTGTCCAGCCCATGAAGCTGGTAGGGTGCAGATGGTGACTGCTGCCTTTGGGGTCACAGTGTGGCAAATGCTGACTTGGAGTGAACAGAAAGTGCTAACAGGGTAGGAGGAATGACAAGAATATGCTTGCAGGAGGGTGGCAGAACATGTCCCTAGTTTGTCAAAGAAGAAATTTTTTCTTGTAAATGAAATAAATCTCTAATGGTAGAACAAGTTAATCATTCTGCAGCATATCTGAAAAGAAGTCCAGTTATCAAAATTAAGACAAAGATTCCTAGAACAAAGGGCAGTTTGTAATTTGTGGAGTCCTGAACACACAGCCAGTTGTCAAAGCACAGCATGTAGTGGAAGAAACAAAACAGACCCCAAACACTTTGTGTGTATATGTGTGTGTATTTTTATGTTTTAATAGAATGGTCAGTCAATGACCATTCTTGCTGTTCCAACTAAACTTTTATTACACTATCTATTCTATACACTGTGCCAATCTTCTATGGCATGTGGAAACATTGGAGTGATTGCAAAACTGAACAGTTGTCTGTCCATGTCTATTAAAAGTGTCTAAAAAATTGCGAAGCTTTCTATGCTTGAGTTACAGTCATTAATGGACGTGTGTCAGACTGATGCTGTTAGAACAAGTAGTATAGGGCTGCTGAGAGTGTACCTACATCCCCAACTTAGTGTTCTACCAAGGATTTGCATAAACTCCAAAGCACCTAAATACAGTTTTCTACTCTTCAGAGTTGCTGTTTAAACTGGCTTTTAACTGAGCAATTCTTCTGTTAGTGCCAGTTGTTCTGAAGAATAAGACTGGTTTTATTCAAGTCTGGCAAAGTGTCTTTCATTAAAAGTTGCACAGGCTCCGTGTATTAAATATTAAAAGAAAAAAAAAAAACAAACCACAAAACACACACACACAAAACCACATCAACAAAACCCAAACCCAAACTCACTCTTAGGTTAAAAACTCATTTAAAACTGGAAAAAAAAAAGTGGTATCATGATTGGATTTTCAACAGTATTTGTGATCAACAGACTTCAACTTTTGCAGTTAAGAATGGATTTGTCAAAAATACTTGGGTGTAGAAAGGTAGTTAATGGCAGTATTTTCCAAGTTAACTAGTCTTAACTAGTTTTAAGGACTTGCAGTAAAGGCACAGTGTGGCGTGATGGGACCTATCACCTAAGAAAGTGTCCTAAATATTCTTTTCTTTGTTTTGAAGCACCTCTTTGATTCACTTCTGCATTCCTGAGTGGATGGTGTTGGTGATACACGTGCACAGGCAAGCTAAAAGAAAAATAATAAGTATTGTCTTTGAAAAACTTCAGGGCATAATTTAGTCAGCAGTACCCTTTATCTTTGAAAGAAAGCTACAAAAATACATGAAGCCTCAAAATCAAGAATATGTGAAATGTATATAGCTCATGTCATCAGGCTTGCTGATGCAGATGAAAACAAAGTTTTAAGTTGGCTTTGCTTCCTTTTCTTTTTGCATTATTTATAAAGTTAGGTCTGATGATGATTTTGCAGTCAGTGTTTGTAGTAGATGCCTGTACATTCTGCTGGCACCGTCATTAAACAATGAATTATATTATCTGGCACACCAAGCTCTGAAGTTTTAAATTATTCAGAAATGTTTTTGTTGTGAGTTGGCACATTCTCATTAGCATGTATCTGGTCAGCCAGGCTGAATCAGTCATGCAGGGAGAATTTGTGAACTGCCAGGCTTGTCACCTTCTGTTAACTCAGAAAAGAAGCTTGGCCTGAAACAAGTCTCGACTGGGAAGTGTGTGGACGGTATTGATAGCAGATGGTGCCCGCTCCGTTATCTCTGAAGGAACTCGGCTGCACGTTGATGGGCCAGGCTGAAGAGCAAGGACGTGGTTAGGAGATGATTTAGTTACTCATTTGAATATGCAGAGATAAGGAAAGAAGAACTTACCTTACTGCCTTGTGTTGCTGGAGTATAACTGTCCAAACTTCAGGCACCTGTCACTGATTGATTGAATGCAGTACTACTGTGGAGAAGTCATGGGCACAACTGTGCTCCATGTACCTGGCTCCTCCTTAAAATAATTTTCTGGAATTTAAGAGAATATTGCCTAGTGTTTTTATTGCTTTAAATATGAAAAAAAAATCCTTTTTATTCTCATAACTTCTATCTAAAGCAAGTATTTACATGTCTGTTTTTAGCAAGGAAACAAGAGCTCAGTAGCCAAGTCTAACTTCAATTTGCATGAAAATTGAAAGCATCACAAATAGGAAACAAACAGCAAAGCTCTTTTGCTTGGGTGCTGGCTTTCATGATGTATAGGGATACTGATATATTTGGTATATAGGATGAAATTTTGGTTATGTTGAAATTGAAGAGTGTTTTTACAATGATTTAAAGATGGGGGAAATCAGAATTTCATCCGAGAGATTACTGTCCCTAAGACTTCCAGGATTTTCAACTAAAATGAGTTGTAAGGATGATGAGAGAATGGTGTTTGTGTAAGACATGTAATGCTATAGGACAGAATTACGCTTTTTGCATGGTATTTTGGTCTGCTGTGAGGGAAATGGCGAAGATCACTTTTTTTTTTGTATACCACATCCTTTTTCTTTTCTGCTTCAGACTTCACTTGGTAAGGCTACACCTGCAAATAAGTGAGACTTAATGCAAGTTTGATGGCTGACTCTGACAGAGCTTGATGTTTTATCAGCAAATTAAAGCATGAAATTTAATCTTTATTTTCCTTCAGCAAATAATATTTCTGCATTGCAGAGTTGTGGCAGCTGCCCACAAATGAATCTTTGGTCTGTTGTCTAGACTTTGCTTAAGCTTTCTTTCAGGTTACATGGGGAGTAGTTAAATGCTTTTATTCTACAGCAGTATCAGGGGCTATAGTAATCTTTTTCAGGACCCTGATTAGTATCACAGGAGATGGAAAGCTGTGTCAAATAAGCTAAGAAATTTTTTAGGGGTGGTCTCTCTGGGTTGGAGGTCAGGTCACTGGTTCAGAGGTGATAGAAAATCCATGGCAGGTAAAGTGGAAGGACTAGAGACGGTACATCCATAAGAGGAAATGGCTTTTCAATTGGCAAAGAATGGAATTCAGGCTTGAATTTCTCACCCAAGATACTCACTTCTGCTGCTTATTCATTGGTTATAGTACTGCAAATAAATGGAATGGTACCAAATAAACAGCTGACTTCATAGTTACACACTTCCCTTTATATTTGGTATGGCCCTACAGTATTTTAGGCTTTGGCTTATTTCGTGGGTCAACTAAAAATGTTATGTATAGTAATACACATATTATTACTATATTTTTTTAAAAAGAGTATTTAAGTTATTTTGCTTATCAACCTTAGGTGCTTTTTTTTCTGTACCTAGAATAGAGAAGTCATTGTTTTTCAGACACTGGAAGTGATTGCTAGAGAGTATTTCATATTGCAATCTTCCTGAGTTGAAAAAGAATAAAATTCTTTAATGGTGATTTGGCAGTCTGAGGTAGCCTCAAATCTGAGCTGCCAAACTGAAATGGGTTTTTGATAGGAAAAGTTGAAGGCAGAAAGTTAGCAGAAAACTTCTATTATTAGGTGTCCACACCAGAAAATGTGACCTTGATGATCATAACTGGATTTGAAAGTAAGTAATTATTGCTATCCTGACAGACAATACTGATAAATGGGATAGCATCAATATTGGTTCAGTAACTCCAGCTTAATAAAATGGTGCACATATTTAAAGCCATAGGTTTGTGTTGTGTGCCGCTGCTAAATGTCTGGCCAAGATAGCCTGTCCCATAGTGATTTTTATACAGAATACTGAGCAACTGATCACCTGTTACAGCTCCATTGTCTTTGAATTAAATCAATGCTTCCAGATGATCTAGCAAAAAATCACACAGGTCCTTGGGTTTTTATCATCCCACTTTCTGCCCTTGCTCGAAGGTCTAGGAGCAGAATCATGAACTATGTCAAGGCTGCAATGGCTGTTCAGCTGTTGGGTGGAGGGAGTGGTGTTACCAGTGTGTCTCTGGAGAGCATTTATTACTGTTTTTCTAGAACATCATGAGAAGTTTTTTCTGGAACATGTCAGTAACTTAACGTGCAGTAAACACTGTCAGCTGTTCTGTAGGATGCTTCCATAGCATGTAGGTATCGAGGAAAGCTTGTAGCATGTACTTACCTATAATGATGTGTGACCAGTTCTTTGGTTTCTGAGAACTAAAAAGCCATGTTCAGGGTTGATTCCAAGGGGTTTTAAGTCAGAATACATAAGAAGTTATGTGTGCATTTGTTTTATTGTACATAGGATTACTGGTAATATCTACTGCTCCTTCTTTTGGAGAAGCATGAGGTTTGTAAAATAGGTGTGTGAGTACTTATATAGGATAAGGATTAGGCTAAAAATCAATATTGTGGTTGAACTAAGTAGTTCAAGTACTCAACAGAGGAGGTATGTTACCATTATGAAAATGTCATGGATGGCTTAATCTTTATTGGATATGGGAGTACATAAATCAGAAGGCTCCTCTGAACTTTAGTTTGGTTTTAGACCTTTTTTTTATATTAAGAATAAATATATTAATGATATGGAGAGAATAAAGAAGAGAGTACACGTTTTGCTACATAAAATGACTTTTTCATTTAAACATCAATCATTCTCAGTGCATTAAGTAGCTTTTATCAGATTGTTTGACCTTTGCTGTGAAGGGAGTAAATGTAATTTTACTTCTTCATAATGAAAATAACATCAGGATATAAATGCAAGAATGCTTGTTTAATTTCCTTCTCCCTGCATTTTTTTCTCTGGAAAACTATGAACTGTTGTCTCAGTCCTATCAAGCATATTTTGCTTGGTCTTGACTTTAAAATATGAACACATTTGGTTTTACTTCAGGATAAAAAAAAATTAAGTTGGTTTTAAATGAGGTAAACAAATTTGTATCTTTCACTATTCAGGGAGTGGAGCTAAACTACTGCTTAGTCTTATGATTAGTATTTATAGATTTATGTGTATGTCTGTATATGCATTTTATCTCTAACACATTAATATGAACAAGAGAAACTAATTTACATAATGGTAAATTTAACTAAGTGATGAATCTGTGTTCTAGAACTAAGCTTCTCTTCCTGCAAAGGAATATATATATCTGAGAGAACCTGAGAGCAGTCTGAGAGAAGATGAGAATATTTGTCTTGGAGCAATTGAGAGAATCCTAAAGTAAAGATATAATTACAACAAAAGGGGAGAGTCCTGGAACAGTGTCAGGCTCTTCAGAGAAGTGAAATGGGAAACCTGGAAGAAGAGAAACTTCTGAAGTAGACATACAGTTAACATTGAATCTGGCTAGTGATAATGAGAAGCAAACATGTTACCAAGTCCTGATGGTGCACACTTTATCAAGAGTGGGAGCAGTGAAAATGATCCACTACACCTTTCCTCCCAAACACCTTCTTGGAGAGTGGCACTTGTAGTACCAGCCTATTACCAGGGAAGGCAAAATGTCTGTTCCCTAAACATGTTGCAGAGGTGTGCTGGGCAGCTTCTGGTGTTAGCAGGTAAATGGAAAGTGCAGAGAGAACAATTTAGATGTTGAGAGAACATTTTGCTCTGAGGTAAAACGAGTGTGTTTTAAATACGTTTGACATGGTGATTTAGTATTAGTTGACAAATACATGGTGCAGAGAAGACTTAACGGCTGCTTAATGGACAAATGTAGCGTATCCGACAGAGCGTATGACTGAGAAAAACATAGGAAAATGAAAAATGTAGAAGGAACAATTAATATTCTGTCAAATGCATCAAGGCATCAAGTAATCTCAGTAAAACCATAGGAGTTTTATTACTGATTGTGGTGAGTTAGCAGTGAAATTCCTGCATAGCCACATTCTCCATGACTCAGTTGGATGGGGAAAACCAGGAAACAAACAGAAATCAGAAAACTTGTGGTTCAAGATAAAGCTAGGGGGTTTTCTTAAAAATTACCATTGTGGGCAAAAGAAGGATTTGCCTTGGGGATAATTAACTGGCTGCCAATTAAATTTGATTGGGGTAGTAAGAAACAAATAAATGTTAACCATCTCCTTCTGTTCCCCAGTTCAAACAAATTCAGTCCTTTACTCCACATTCCTCTGCCTGGCCTAAGTGGCCCAAGTGGGATTTAGGAGGGGATATAATCAGCACATAGGAGTTCTTCTCTCATATTCCTTTCCTCTCACTTTTCTACAGTTCCAGCATGGGTCCTCTCCAGAGTCTGTTTCCTTCAGGGAAATACGCCCCTGCTCTGGGCGTGGGGCTCCTCTATGGGCTGCTGTGTAGACATCTGTTCTGATGCCCGGGGCACCTCCTCCTCTTACTTTAGCCTATGCTCAATTCTATGTAATTGACTTAGTTCAGTGTATTTGTACTTGGTGATGTCAGAGGTCTTTTCCAACCTAATTGGTTCTGTGGAATTGCCTCCTGGAAAACTGGAAGGAAATAGGCAGTAAGGAATACAGTTGTCTTCAGTACTTCTTCTGATATTGTTAGTGTACACCTATTTTGTGGGCAAGTCATAGAGGGTGAAGGAACAGGGTTTTGTGTCAGAGGGGACAGAGTTTTTGTTACTGTACATATATTATAAAGTAAGCTGAATGGCTCCATGGGAGAAGAGAATGAGAAGAATTACATGGTGGTAGAGACAGAAAAAGCTTTAAGAAGAGCTTCAGAGAGAGTATTCAGTTGTATATCATTTGCTGTGATTTAATTCACAGTGGAATAATAACATTTGTAGTTCTAGATGAGCACCTGTTAAGCCTTTATTCCATGATATCACGGAATTATATGTATTTCATAGATGTTACAAAATGTCCCAGCATCTCTTGGATGTTTTTTGAGACTCTAAAGGTTGGAATAGGGCTTTCTCTTGTGTTTGGCTATGATTTAAAGATTAATTCAAGAAAGGGCATAGAAATCTTTACTTAATTCTCCAGACTAGAGGTTCCTCAGGACTTGAGACTCTTGGTCTTTCTATACAGGTTAAAATCCTGGACAGTTTATTGTCCGTGAACAGTGATCCACTGAGTATTTGTGTCTGGGGCTTTGTCATCCCTGTTTTCAGGATTAATTTGCACCTAACATTTTTCCAACAGAGATAGAATATGTTCAGTAAATTAAGTCTTTGATGTTTGTCTCTGCCTAGTAAATGGTACATGGTATGTATTCCTTAGCATAAGGTTGTTAACTCCAAGGGCTGAGCAGTAAACTTATAATAAATCAGTGCACTCTGGTCTTTGATGTACATTGAGAAGAGATTACTGAATGTGAAAGATCACTGTACCAATTCCCCCTCTCCTTAGAAAAAAAAAAACCAAACCACCAAATAAATTCAAGAGGACAAACACATTGGTAAACTAGAGCTTAGTAATTCGGTTGAGAGCCAGAAACAGAAAGAATATCAGAATTACAGTGAGCATACTTATGACACTCTAATTTTACTGACTTTTGAGTCAAAACCAAGAAATAGTCTGTTGTTCAGTGAGAAAGGTGTGTCTGTGTAGGAACTAAAGAAGTGCATTGGAACAAGATTGGCAAAAAGAAGCTAAGGAGTTACAGCTGTATCTAAAAGAGAATCTTTCAGGTTTTGAAAATCAGCTAGTGATGGATGGATGGAGGCAGTGGCAATTGACATAGTGGTGGTGCCAAGTGAAACACATTTGTTACCAATGGGGAATAAAATGTATGCTACTGAAACTCTTTAGCACAGCTTGGAACTTAATATAAATAAAGTGTATTTTAGAATTATGCCAGCAGTCATTCCCAAGAAACAATTTCACTCTCTTTGATTATTTTTTGCCTCCTCCCTTCTGCATCAATTTGTCCATACATACGTTTTTGTATTATATTTTAATAAAGAATTATGGTCAGATTTGCTACCTCTTCACATCCACACTGAGGGGGCACTGCATCCAGGGATATGTGAGACACACAGGCTCTCTTGAAGTAGTGGTAACTTAAAAAGTTACCATTCAGTTGGTTGTGGGTAATCACTAGTAGTCCAAATAATTTTTTTTTTTTTGGTAGTGTAGAAGTGCCTAGAAACTCTAGTCATAGGCTGGCAGAACTTTTGTCAATCATGGTGTGAACATGGCATAAGAAAATGGTAGTTGTCCTAGAGAGTTCACAATATGAGCTTCCCTCCCTTCACTTTTATTTTATTTTGCAGAATTCTTCTCCCACCCCAACCCAGACAGAATAAGATGAAAAGAGAATAAATAGTCCGGTGCTGCCAACCCAGACAGAATAAGATGAAAAGAGAATAATTATTTATTCAGACATTATATTTCATCGCTGTTTCACCCAAATTTGAATTTCTCTCCTGGTTGGTGCACTGTGAGTTGAAAAGATGGATATAGCAGGTTTAAATCAATTAAGTAACATGTTCAGTCTCCAGGGCTTCGGAGGGGGAGAAATAGTAGACAGAAAGGAAGAGAAAGTCTTTTTTTTTCCTCCTATACTGCTTGATTGCTCTTTTTAGAGAGAAAATGTATATATAACTGAAGGAGCAAAATAACTGAAGTCTGCCTTCAACTCTTTAATAATACACTGAATTTTTAAAATGCTGTGAGACATTCAGGTTATGTCCAGTATTTGTACTGAAAATGTAAAAACCAGGACTAGAACCAGAGCAGTGATTATGGCAGTTTCAGAAGCTTTTAAAATCTTACTTCATGGTTGGACTCTGTGTGCCCAGCAGCTGAGACTGCTCTCTATAGGTAAACATGTCGAATTTGAATGGATTGATAAAACCCATGATTAAGTACTGCTCTGCCATCCAGCAAGTAAAGTTTCATGTGGAATGCTGTCAAAACTGTCTACTAAAGGCTGTTAAAATGGTACCAATGTATTTTCTCCAACAGATCCCTTAGCATTATGAATGGCTCTTATGCTCAGCAGACATTTAAAGCAAATCTCTAATAGATAGATTGAAACCTTTGAAAAGATAGGACTGAGCCTATTCTGCAATAAATCTTTATATTACTTAGGCTTTACTTTTACTTTCAAGAGGCTTATTTACTGATTAGAGCTTTGGATTGCTCATTTGCGTCTGTGAAAGTACTGCATAGGGTACTGATTGCTGTAATAATACAAGTGATCTCATTTTTTATAAAATTTACTTTAGCAGGCAAGTATAAAGTGATGTCCTTTTTAAACAAAGAACATGTTAGATGACCATGTGAGTGTAGAACTGGATATTGTGTCGATTCTAGATCGTGGGAATGCTGCAGGCATAACATGTTCAGCGTATTTGAGCTGTCTAATGGTGGAAGTGAGCTTGAAACACAAAATTAAAAGTGAGATCTCAGTTCTTGGGGGAGATACAGAGAGTGATGGTGAGTGTCACTAGTGTGATTAAACAAATAGATCTTTCTTAAGGTTTGTATGAACTTTGGAGCTGCGAGAATTTTTATTGGTATGTCTGAGAACACTCTTGGGAGGACAGAAGTATCTAAGAAGTTGAAGAATTTTGATTTGAGATGCTACTTCTGTTACTGTAAAAGTAAAAATGTGGAGGGGTGAGGGTGCTTTTAGCCAGATGCCAGCTTAGATGGGTGCAAACTCTTAATAGTGTCTGCATATCAGCAGTTCTTGGAATGGTTTGTACCTAAAACCTAGTGGGAGTTGGGAAGGAAGGATGTGATACCGGGAAGAACAACAGATTTATAACCATAAATTTATAGCCAGTGTTTGTCCTTCATGGTAATAGTTAAATTTATCTGCTGCCATATTGATAGAACTGAGCTGATTGTCAAAATGAGCCAAAAGTACTCCACCTAGAAGAGTTAGAGGAGAAAGAGGAATAAAACATCACATAATGGAATGTTTTATGAAAAATGAGAACTAGCTGATGGTGCTAGTGAAAGTAGAGCAAGATGAGTTTTCTACTACCTCCAGTCCTTCTGTTGTAGCCTGAGGAGAAAAATTTAGATGCCTTTAGGACTTTGGAACAGGGAGTGGGAACTCAATCCACCAAAACTAAGAAACTAGGTGACTGAAAAATAGTACTGAGTAATGACTCATAGCAGTTGAAAACAATTCTGACATTCTTTTCCACTCTGAAGCCAGTTTTTATGGAGCAGTTTTAATCCAATATGCGAGCCAATTCATATAGACAGGTTTGGAACTACAGACGCAGGAAGGAAGCAGAAAATGTCAGGAGTTTAAACTTTTATAAAGGCTGACAAGACAGAGAAGAGAGAGCACTTGATAAGGGCAGCAGTCTTAAAGAGGAACCTTTTAAGCAAAGATTGCCTGAAGATAAAAACAGAAAAAAAGATGATTTTCAGGAAAAAAAGTCATATAATGAATAAATCTTTCTAACAGGAAAGAAATGGCTATTTTTAACTGCATATAAGAGCAAGCAAACATTTGCACTTTAATATTTTCATTTACAGTTTGAGTGATTATGCATAAAGACACTACAATTGCATTAGCATTTCACTGGTTCAGATTTCTAAATGTCACTTTCCTTTCCAACGAACTTCTTGTTTTTAATTGCTTTTAGTTAGAAGACTAAGATGTATCTCCTGACATTACCTGTAAGTACCACTCAAGATTAAATAAAACTAAAAAAAAAAAAAAAGGTAAACTATTTTTTATTGTACGTAACATTGTCAACCTTTATCCCAACCAGGTCTGTCCTAACTGAGTGATCAGTTAACCTTTGCTTTTGTAGACTGCTTAGCATTTTTCTGAGAGAATTTAATCACTGGCCTCATAGGAAATGAAATACTGAATTCTTGGACTGAATGCAGTATTTCGTGATTCCGTGTTCTCACTTTTGCAGTGTATGAATTCTCCATTAAACTCTCCAGGTAATCTTTTTTAAATTAAGTTGTGCAGTTGCTAACTCAGTTCTCTCCATGGATATATGCAGAAGGTACTACTGGTGGACTCTCTGGCTTAAAAAAAAAAAAGGTGGAAAAAAAAATATTTGACTGTTAGGTAAGTGAATAGCAGGTGCCCAATCATAGTAATTTCTCCAGCAGTTCCAGAGATTTTCTGCCTAGTACTTCCGGAATTCTAACAGATTTTGCCTTTTTTATTTCGGTTCTCTAGGGTTATATCCCTTCTAATGATCTGCTAAAAAAGCAAAGGTATTTTGGAGGTATTTGCATGTGGTCATTAAGTTGACTGTGGGACTCTTGTTATAGGATATGCTTTCTGACAACAGTTATATTGTTCCATAAATGGCAGAATCCATGACCTTATCCTAGGCCATGAAACCATTTAATATGCAATTATCCTGTGACCCTGTGTTCCCTGAGGGCTGACAGGTGCTCTTCTCATCCTCCTTGCTGAAAAAGACGCTGAAGTAATTGAGAACAGAAATGTATCAGACGTGATTCTGAAGTCAGTTGCACTGAAATACAGCAGATGTGAAGTACAGCCCCTCATGCAAATTTAATGCCCTGTGGTTTCAGATTTAGGAGTTGAATGTCTTCTGTTCACCAACACATTACATAACTTCTACAGTTAATTGCAGTTATCTGTGGTGTTAACTTTTGGGGACTAGGAAAAACCAGTGCTTTACTAGGATATTTTACCTCTTTAAGTTTGCCATCCCTTTGCAGATTAGAGAAGTTATGAAAGGGAATAGGGTGGTTTTGCCATCCTACCATCATGGTAACGTTAGCAATGTCACGTCAAGAAGTTACTGACTGCTTTCCTGGGCTGTGAACTTGAAAGCAACAATACATATAAACTTTGCCTGTGTTGTTCTAGAATAAAGGTTGGTAGTTCATAATGCTGAATTGCTCAATTTTTGGCAGAGCAAACATTTTGGGCTGACAGAACAGATTGCTAATGCCTTCAAAGCAGTAAGAGGCAATTGTCTCACTCAAGAACAACTTGAGAAAGTGTGCTTAATTTTCTAACAATTACAGCTTGTTAATTATCTCTTTTTCTGAAACATCTTCCTTGGAATTCAAATTTTTGCAAGCAGTACTGGGATGGTACAAGCAAAGCTCACTAGCTGGAACCCAAAGTTCAGAATAACAGAGGACTATTAAAGTCCCCTTTGCTTTGCAGGTGGATTGTATTTTAATTATGTATGCCTTTAATCCAAAAAGTTTAATTTGAACTTCTAAAATACAATGAGAAATGTTTCCATGTAATTCCTAGCTAGAGCAAAGAGAATTAGAAGTTGAAAGATACCTGATATCTATAGGTAATAAAACTGTTTAAGGCCTGAGGGTTTTTTGATTGATCAATTACTCGTTTGGCCTAGCCTGAGAAAACCATTAATCATAATGACCATTTTACAGTGTCCCCTTTCCTTTATGGGCTGGACTTCAGAGGTCATCACCTCATCAATCAGGTCAGTGGAAAGGTCACATGTCTCTTCTTGCTTCACTACTGGCCCAGAGTGCAAGTTGACACTGGGTTAACAAATGACCACTCTTCTAATTATAGGAAATGTGTCTGGATTGTGCCAGTGGACAGGGTTCAGACTTACAGGAACATAGAGACAGCGGCAGGACCTGTGGGTAAAAGCTAAAACAACGGTGTAAACTGAATGAGTTTCACTCTCACCTGAACGAACCTAGAGTTTCTTAAATTATTCTTAAATCATTGGCAGTTGCTTCATGTTTGGAATGAACATGGTGCGGAGAGAAAATACCTGTAATTCAAACTGCTCACAGTTTTGGTTTTTGGTTTGTTTTGAGACTCTGACCCCTTGAAGATTTAAATATAATTATTTATAAACTTTGCTACGTCATGCCATTTACAATGCTTGGTTTTACACATTTACACTATCTGTGTAATCAAATGCGGTGTATTCATCTTAATGACAATGTTTGATTCCAGTAATAGACCCTAAAAGAGGATATTAACCACACAGTATTGTTGAGCATACAAAGAGTAAATAGTATATTTCAAGCATGATTTAAAAGAAAAAAATCTAAATACTGCTTGTTTATGCTCTTGTATCTGAGATGCATAAGTTCACGTCGGTTTTGTTTAAAGCTTCTGACTGATAGAAACATATGGTGGGAGGAAAAAGAAGCTCAAGATTTTGGGCCATTTTCCCGAGGTTGATTAGATGATCCCTAATCCCTAATTCACTGCATCATGTGTGCGCCTATCATCATGTTTTAGGAACGTAGCTTCCCAACAAATATTCACAGTTTGTAAGGTCAAATCCTAGTGTGGGAGCTTGCAACAGCAGTGTTAGAAATGTGTTGCAAAACCGTATCGTACTGTGCTGTGTGAAGTGTGCTGAGGTGGCCATGTAGGGGCAGTGGGAGCTGGTGAGCAGGTGGGTGGGAGTGCTGTCAGCGTGGGTGGGAGCACAAATCCTGTCTCTGATTGCCAGTCCCACAGTCACATGGTCAGCCCCAGACAGGACTCGCTTAGGACTTGAAGTGAGAGCTGGCTGTGTGCTCCCGGTGTTGGTGCTCCATATGCTGCTGGTTCTGGTCCTCCTCTTGCCTGCAGTTTTACTTTTACTTGGCTTGTCCTTTTATTCCCTTTGCAGCAGTTGGCTGATAGTTAAGACCGAATTGCAGTTTAACTTATTATACTCTTTGGGGAGCTAATACAGTACCCTGTCACCTGTAAATTGCCTCAGCGTGATGCAAGTTGTCATTTCAAATGGGAATTTTCCTATCTGAAAGGAGCTGTATGGATTAAGATTTCTTTCATTACCTTGAGAAACTTACTTAAGCCTTTTTTCTGTAGTCTACTTGCCAGGCTCTGCAAGGAGGAAATAAATTTGCAGGAAAATAGGCTGCAGACAATGTGTGGTATCAGGTGCTTTGGCACATCTGTTTTTATGCTTCAGGGTGTATCTATGTGTATTTGTGTGTCTGTGTGTGTTCATGTGCCTGTGAATCAGTCAGCATATTTTCACCTTTTAATAACCTTGCAGTCTTACTTTTGAATTATAATCTGCCTCTTATTTGTGATGTTTAAAGATACTCATATAATTCAGTGAGTTTACTAGCTGGCCTGGCTGGCTTTCACCTCATATCTGTTTGCGGCTCTGACAAGACCAAATCAGTACTATTTCTACTTCAGTGAAGCCAGCAGAAGGACAGTGTAATGAGAGTAAGTGATTTTTGCATAGACTTACCATGCCAGCTTTATGCAGGTAGGTTAGACCCAGGCTCCTTGGCATTAGGTAGCAATTTTTAATCTGTGTTTTACAGAAAACCTAATGATTTTGCACAATCAATATGAACATTTCTCCCACTATATCTGCTTCAAGATACAGAGAAGCTTTGGAGTTATGCTGAAATGGGTCAGAATACACATCAATACTGTTTGGTTTTTTTTTTTTAATCCAAGTAAAAACCCTGTGATTTAGGGCAGTCATTAACATCCATGGGACGCTATAAATGTAAAGGATATTGAAAGAATCAAGGGGAGTGAGCCTACAGTTTTTTTCACAGACTTTTCACATTGCTTTGTGGTTAATGGCTAGCTGAAAACTTTTCCTCTAAGCAATCCCATAACTTCCTTTTGCAGGTGTGTGTCTCATTGAAAACTCCCAATCTTAGACCCAAGTTGCTGCTGTTTAAGTGTTTTCCATAAGAAGCAGTTCTGGTAGTACTTTTCCAACCCCAGCATATCCAAATTCAATGACAGCCAATTTTTTTCTTCTGTGCATAATGCATTGTGCATTATGTATTGTATTGAAGTAATGTTTATAACAAGTGATTTTGACTTACTCTGGGATGCATGGGTTACTCTCTGCATGTGGAAAGTTTGTGGGTTTGGGGTTTCTTTTGGGGTGGGGCTTTATTTTGTGATCTTTGGTTTTATTGCTCCCACATCTGCTGCTGTCTGCTGCAACAGCTTCTCGTCTGCTGCTGTTTTTCTTGTAGATTGTTTTTAGGCCTGCCTGGCCACATTCACTGTCAGTCAGCTCAGAACAGTTGCAAAGACCCTATGTTCTGTAAACCTGTAATTCTGCCATCTCAGGTGTTGTTTTCTGTGTTTACAAAAGTGCTCTTCTGGACTCAAAATCAGACTTGAAGTCTCCTGTCTTTACATTTGCTCTGGAACTAAATTAGAGTGCAGCCAGAACAGTTTCCACAAGGCTTAGGTTGTGCCTAGGCTTCACAAAAGATAATCAAGCTAGTTTAAAATCTAGCAAGCTGAGTAAAATGTGCCTCTATGTAACTTCAGTCATAAATAGATAAATAAATACACCATCAACATTTAGACCTTCACTACTAGTGCAAAGCTGTTCCTATTTCCCACTATTCTTTTCTGTTTTCTTTCTTCTCCATCCTTCTCCACTAAACAGAGTCATCCTACACAGTGCAGCTGCCGTGTTTCTTGTACTGCAGAAACCAGGAGAACAGGGCCATCACTCCAGACTTGTTAAATGTTACAGTTTCTTTCAGTTCCTGTGTCTCTCAAGCTGTTTCTCTGCTCTCCAGGTCAACTTGTTCCTAGCTTTTAAAGGTAGTTAGACTTTTGATTCTGCATATTTTATGAAAACCATCTGCTAATACTTATTATCCAACCCCATGTCCTCCAAGAGCTCAGAACTGCTGAATGTACCTCAATTCTGCTTAAATACCTTCTTCTTAAGTGGTACTCATATACAGCAAAGAAATTGTAAATCCCATCCCGTTCTAGGAACAGATTTTAAAGACTTGTACACTCTTATTGCATGTATGGTGAGCCAGCGAGCATGTAAAGAAATACCCTCTTTCATGATAATGCAAGCAAGTGCGTGTGCAATTAAATCCACAATTAGAAAGAACAAAGTTCCTGGATATGCCTGCATTTCATTGAAATGAGGCCATTCATTAAAATTGAGATCTTTGAGATTAGAATGCAATTAAAAAGGTTGAGTTTTTTAAATGTGGATTCGTAATTGGATATACAGTCTTCCACTCCTGGGTCACCAGTTCAAATCTATCCCAGGTCAGTAGTCACTGAATCCTGGTACCATCTAACAGCTGGTGGTTTATGTGAAATGAGTAGCCTGTCTTACTTCAGTTTGTACTGAACAGGTGTCCACATTGCAAAAAAGTTACTACAATTGTTAACTTAGCTAGCAGTCTTTGCACGGGAGCAAAAATCTGTGTTGTAGAATTAAACTGCCCTGCAGCCCTTAAAAATGATTTCTCCAAACTGGTGTTGAAATTTATTGGGCAAAATGATACAGTTTATAATTCTCATATTCTTCTCTTAAAATATAAATAAGGGGAGCTAGAACACTTACTACGTTTACCAAGATGTCTCTGTCAGAAACCATGGTTTTGTAAAAAATGAACAGCCTCATCTAAATATCTAAAGATCAGAAAGCACCTATTACTGACAAAAATATTTTCTTACTGCTTTACAACATTACTATTAAAACTTTAAAAAGCCAATGAAATAAAATTCAACGGATTTCCTTGAAAATGTCTCCTGTTCTGTGTTGTAGTTTTCATCTGATTTGTGTTCCAGATCCTTTTTCACAATCGCAGTCTTCTATTAGAACAAAGCTACAGTGATATTTGAGCTTACTGAAAAGCAAATAAAGAACATTAAAACATGATATTTTCAACAGATATACACCCTGCCCTTAGGTGAGAGAGTCTTTGACAGATGAGAATCTGAAAAAACTACAAATTAAAACAGTCACAGAGCTGTATCATTTAATAGTTTTGTCTTGGTCACTCTTATCCTTCAACTTAGGAACGTGTCACATAGCCTGTGAATTTTTTTAGGAGCTTCTTTTCCAGTAAAGCCCCCATTGCAGTTGGGAGCCTCTTCTCTTTCTTCCCCTGTCATTTTGTCCCATTGCAACAGACGCGAGATCCAGCGCTCAAGGGAGAGCACGTGGAGCTGCTGGAAGGGTTGGCAGGACCTGTGCGTGCCCAGGGAGCGTGCCCTGGCTGAGTGAGGCAATGTGCTGCTGGAGCCAAGGCCAAGGCCAGCAAACATCACCCAGCTCTGCCCTGCCTCAAACACGCACCATGGTGAGTCACAGACAGGGCTACTGTGCTGGGCAAAAGGAAAAATGTCAGCAGGACATGCAGTGAAAGGTGGCCTCACAAGGGCACAATGTTACTCAGTTTTTCTTCAGCCTAACAGGTGGCTTGTCAACATAACTGTAATTTTATATAGAGGTATTCAGAAGCTTTAGAGACATAGACTATGGCATTTCAGTTATGTCCATGCCTTTGATACTGGCGCTACAGTGTTGGCAATGGTATGGCACTATTTAAACTCGGTGTGTGTCAGTGTTGGCTCCATGGTTGTATGCCTGGTGCCAGCTCAGTACTTTCTTGTGTCAATGACTGCTTATGCTGTGCATGTGAAAGGCAGCTGGAGTAGTAAAGCTTGGGTTTCGGAGATTTGTTGATAATATGGGTGAGCACCATGTTACAAACATCACAGTAAAAAAAGCCTCTTGCTAATGCATGATGTTCCATCAGCTGAACAGAGGAGTTTAGTAAGTGGAGAGATAATCACACACGGTTTAAAGTACCACCTTTGTTAATGGTTCTGGTCCATGTGGACTCAGAGTGTGTGTTCTGTTTTTGTTGTCTCTCAAGACGATCAATATTACATTCTCTGAAATCTTTAGGATGAAATAAGAACACTTTTTTGATTTGAAGAGTGGCTTAAGGGGTATTTTAAATCCCTGGATTATAACAAGCCAACTAACTTGAAATTTTTAAGATTTTTTTCAAATTTGTAAATAGCATCTTTTTTTCATTTTTTATTCTGACAGATGATTTCTTTCTCATCTAATTTAGACTGAGTAGCTCTACTTTCTTAATTTGTATCAGAATGTGTGAAGGGAGAACATGATCACAGATAAGCTCTTTTACTTTTGCCACATTTTCATTCCTGTGATAGCATCAAGGGTCCTTAATGTATTTAAAGTCTGATTACGTTTCTGTAAAAGGAATTTGGTTAGCAGGGAGCCTGATGCTTCTGTTACGGTGAATAGAGTTTTTTTGCTGGTGATATCAGAGGCACTTGATGCAGGCTATGCTGCTGTTCCTTTTTTATGAAGAAGAAACTGTGAGATTCATATTCATTACACTCTGTCCATCAGCCTGAAATAAAATCATGTTCATTTCTGATTTCTGCCAGTACGTGTAAATGGAAGGAAAACAAGCTCTGATAACTGCTCATCAAGATTTTTTTGTCAAAACCAGTTACTTGTCTGTTTTAGCCTGAAAATTTTCATTTAAATCCGAACTGTGAATTTTCTTATTAAGGTGAAGGTCCCCCAATAACATTAATTAAACTTAAATTTTTATCCACTTTACAGCTGTTGTGGCGTTAAAATCACACTGCAGAGGAGATACCCTTCTATAGTAACATCTAACTATAATTACCTTAGATTGCTAATTTGTAGCCACTGAAGTAATAAGTAATCAATTCTAACACTCAGTTTTTAAATTCATTTGCTCTCAAATTTTGCTTAGTGGGTTGCTGATGCTCTTCTGTGTACTCTGGAGCTGCTTCTCCCTTCTCACTTGCAGCTGCTTTGTTTGATGCCTTGGAAGCTGTAAGGAAAAGAAAGAAAAGTGATTGCTTAGATCTTCTCTAGTGCTGCCTGCAGCACTAAGAGCAGGGAAGTGGAATGAAAAACACCACCACTTTGAAATGGAATAAAACCCTAACACCTACTTGTTACCAAGTTTAGTGCTTCAGAGAGGAAAAGACTGGGCTTTCTTTGGGTATACTAAAAGCAGAACAGATGAGGGGAAAAAGAGCAGTGTGAGGGTACATGAATATAGGGAGAAAAGTCAATCATCCTCACTAACCAGGACATCACGAAGTTTCTTTGTGTCTGTTTAAAATACCCTATTAAAGAG
>NW_008238448.1:3064722-3087671 GCF_000691975.1 Corvus brachyrhynchos | reverse complement strand
GATAAATGAGCACTTTAAGCCTGTGTAGTGGAGCAGTGCTCAGTGCTGTCTACTTACTCTCTTTGTCAGGAAGCTGCTCAGCAGTGTGAAAAGGACGATGCTGAAGTTGCACCCCTGCCAATGGATATTCTCTTCCCACTGTGTGGAGTGGCCCGAGTGCCCAAAGACAAGAATCAAAACTGTTGAGCAGGAGACAGGATAAAAGACAGATACTCCTTTTGACCCTTATGATATGTGCCAGGGTGGTGACAAGTTCTAGGTAACCCATTTTCTTTTAGATCAGGTTGTTGGACACTTTGTCTAGTGTTTGCAGTGCAATTAATAGGATTAATACTCATTGCTATCCCAGTCAGACTTTTTTTTGTCTGAAGTCTAGGCCTGTTGTTTTTCACCATAGCTACTGGATTCTGGACCTTCAAGTCAGCAGAGATCAATGTTAATTTAAGAGATAAAACAATATGTCAGTTAACTAATTTGGGTGCTACAGAATCATAATTTCATAATTTGGTGCATATATTAGCAGCCTTTAAAATGGAATAGATATGATTTTTGTGGGTGGTCACATCTGGAATTACTGATGATGTTAAGGAATAAAAACCTGGAGAAGTACCAGTGTTTCAGGTAAAAGTGTGGAATTAATGATCTGTTGTATCTTTTGTTCACTGACTGATCAAACTGTTACTTTCCTCCATAAAAGAGAAAACCGTACCTGGATGTTTGCCTTGTGCTTGCCCAAGGCATAGTATTTGAAAGCCACTTCAGCTTTAGTGAAAGAAAACATCTGCCATAGTGAAGAGCTGTGAACTTAGGATTCAAACCCCCTGAATTCTTGACATGCTGGTGCAGCAGCTTCTAGAGAAAAAGATACTGGTCAGGACCTAAGAACAGGGAGAGAATTGCAGATTCGCGATTTATCTGGGAATTGACAAGATTGACTTCTTTGGACAATTGTAGTGTGTAGTACTAACACAGCAAATAATTTACTATTGTTAGAGCAATCAGGAAAGCTGGAAAAAGGAAAAAGTGCAGTCCATAAGATCAGTCATGGAGTTCTTCAGAATTTCAGTGGTTGTCTAGGATTGTGATGTAATAGGCTTGTTTTCAGACCTGGCCTTTTCACTGCACTGTTCACCTAAAAAGGCAAACATGGTTAAAGGAGATATTTTATATATTTTATTGGTAGTTTATGGTTGGTTTTTTTCTTGTAAAGACAAGCAGCAATGTGGGCAGGTCTTTATTGTCTGTTTAAAGGGATACAGAGAGTTACCTACCTCAGACCCTTTAGAAAAACCTGTAGGGACTGTTTGTCTCGTGCTGGATTTCTGAAGATGCCTTCAGAAAGAATGGCTTGTTCCACCTGAACATGAGGAAGAAGTTCTTTACTGTGCAGGTGACTGGGCACTGGAACAGATTGCCCAAAAAGGGTGTGGAGTCTGCCTCACTGGAGATACTCAAGAACCATCTGGACACAATTCTGTGCCATGTGCTCTGGGATGACCCTGCTTGATCAGGGAGGTTGAACCAGATGAGCCACTGTGGGCACTTCCAACCTGGCCAATTCTGGAATTCTGTAATACCTTTTATTCAGTCAAAAGCAGCCCCCTATATGCACCAAATCTATCATGCGAAGGATTGTCACAGAAAGAGCTTGATGCCTAGGATAGTAAAATAATAAACAGCAAGTTAATGCAAGTCTGTATTCCCACTTGTTTTCTGCCCAACAGATATTGATAAGGACTCGTGTAACTCTTTGGTAATGGTTAAAAGGATAGTAACACCCAGTACATGTGGGTGCCATCCAGCTCCTCCACGTCCAACAGTCCTTTTGTCTTGTGCATCTTAGTGAAGGTGGAAAAGGGGGTTGACACTTACTTGTCTGTTTCATGCATTGGAGACATTGTCACCTTTTCTGTGAATTCAGCATTTCATATAGACTGTCTCACTCAGTACTGTACCTCAGTCTGTATTAATCACATGGACAGTTCTCTGTTGGGACCATTAGAGGATTACCCTGCCATAAATCTACTGCAGCAAGTGTTTCATGCATAATCACTGGTAGCAAGTACATCCTGTACAACTGTTGAAATAAAAATAGGTCTTATTGTCATAATCCATTCAGCAGAAAAGGATACAATTAAGGATTTTTCGGTTTTGTATTTTTAAAGAAGACAAAAGTTTTTGTTAAAAACTTCGAAAATTGTTTCATATTATTGTAAAGTCAAAGTCAAAGGGAAATGTGTGTTTACTTTATCCAAGTGAAAACAGTGGCTCACCATTCCTTGTGCAGTTGGTTAGGACACACTACTGCCATGCACTGAATATTATATGGGTGAAAAATGACAGTGTGGAGGGACGGAAGAGATGATGGTTGTCATCACAGCTCTTAGCATCTGATGGATTTGGCTTTTAATGCATTATCTACAAATCCATGTGTTTTATTGAGAATGGGGAGAACCTGGGTGGGTGGCTAACTCTCACTTCACCCCAGGAGGCCATTGAAATTTAATTTATTTTCTCATCTTGGTGACCTAACTAAAAAATCTTCAGTCTGTGTGACTATATAGTTTTTACAGACTTCTTGGTGTTGCTCGCATCTGAAAAGCTAGGAATTTTTGATCTTGGATTTATCAATGTTAGCCTTTGACAAAGAGGATTTTGTAAACAAAGCTGTACTTAAATCCCTGCGGCAATGAATGCGTGAATTGGGGGTTTGACTGGAAGGTCATGAAGACATTTTTTGACTGCTGAACTGCATCAAGCAATCTCTGTAGGTTTTTGAAAGATGTCATCTGTACAGTTCTTTCATCATGTAATCATATTAATAGTAACAATATTAATGGAAGTAATTTAAAAACAGAAACGGAAAATATTTTGAAAAAAGAAAAATTAGGACTAGGAATAATGATGATAACTTCTTTAACATGATTCTCACTGTGTGTCTGCAATGCAGTGTGTATCAATGCTTGCTTCAAGAGCTGTGCCCATCTGATTTTCTGGTAATGTCATGTCAAACTTCTCTCATTGAAACAGTTCTTTCTTGTCTGTCAAGGCTCAGGTAGAAAGTTGTATAACTGAAATTTTATACATTTCTCTTACCTGTTTACAATATGGAGTCTACAGTTTACAGTTATTTTAATACTGTGTGAAATCCTCTCTTGTCTTCTGTAGGCCAGCTTTGTGCATCTGTATGATTTGATTGTTGGTGTGGCGTTGCTGGCAAGATGCTGTTTCAGAAAACTGAATTGAACCAATGCTTATGTCTAAAGCTGTTTGTGGCGCTGTAATACTTCACATTAGAATACGGATGTGATGAAAAGTACAACTTCAAGGTGCTTGGAGATAGCTCACAGATGCATGAAGATGCCTAACTGCATTGTTCCTCAGTTGCTTGATCTTTAAATACTTACAGGTCAGAGGAAATGAAGATATGTTTTAGTCTTGTCCATGTTTGAGTCCTGGGAAGCCCACTTCAAAAGCTGGGTCTTCAAAGGTCTTTGCTTTTATCTGGAACACACAAACCCCTTTAGAAACTTTCTTTATCTTTTTGTTTCACTTGACACCTACACATTAGCTTAGCCAGTGTGCTAAACAGAGATGTTTAAATGCTTCCTTTTATGTGGTTGTAATTGTACTTTTTTTTTCAGAAGGGTCAAATTAGAGCTTGCACAGTCTGAGCTTTGACACTGACAACTGACAGGATCAGCCCAGTTCTGCCTCTTCAGGCAGACAGTTGGAAAAGCATCTTTTGAAATGTAACCCTTATAAATTTCTTACTCTGAAAGTGCATCTGCTAGACAAGTTTGTGTTTACTTTCCCACGTACTGTTCTTACCTTAAATATAAGGGATTTTGTCCATTTGGTGAGATGATATAAATATAGTGCTTCTTAAACAAAATTTGTGGGGGTGAATATGGGTGCGTCTGTATACGAGAGAAACAAACATAGAATGGAATGGGTGGGAAGTGGCTAGCTCCCTCAAATTTGTAAGTGGTTTCTTTTAACCTCATCTAGAAGAATACTTTGACTTTTTTCCTATTTTGCCTGTTTTCCTGCAATACTACCATTCTAAGCTGAATTACTTGAATTGCATTCAAATATAAGAGCATGCTGTAAAACATTAGACTAATGTGTATCAGTTGAACAGATCCAGAGTTAGCATTTTAATTATTATGCAGCTCTAGGATGATACAGTCAAAAACCAGTGGAGTTCCTCTGGGTATGAAAAGGGAGAACTAAGAGTAGAACTGAAATCTGGAATTTATATGTATATAGTGTTTTCGTACTTCAGCATATGTTTGAAAATACATTAATGAAACTAGAGTAACAGCATGAAATTGCTGGTTCAAAAAGAGCAGGCAGGGTCAATGGAAAGCTTTGTTTAGACATACTCTGTTAGTCCACATGATGTTACTCATGTAGGATCAAACTTTGCTACCAAATGCTGCTTTACTTTTCTCTGTGAAGCAAGGGCACTTCACTTATGAATTACAGCTGCTGAAACCAGCTCTTATAATAACCAAATTTGGTAGGGTGTTAGGATGTTTAAAATGGATACCTAAGCCTGAATAAACTTTCTGCAGTTCTAAAATTTTTACTGGATTATAACCTGTTGTTTTATAGCATGAAAAGTAATTTATGGTGGTTAAAATAAGTGATAAATGGGAGTTTGGAATGTGCTGCTCCTGGTAGGCTCAGGGTTATATGTGGAGGTCAGACAAGCTGATTTTCGTAGAATGCCTCAGTGCTTCCAGTTTGAAACAAGCCAAAAATCCAAACAGGCTAATTGACTCAGAACAATTTAAGAAATTGCTTCAAGGGTCTTGTATTTTTTCCTAGTGTAAGTTTTAATTTTACAGCTATTACTGCCTTCTGTTGTGAATTTCCCAGCCTGTTGCCTGTGATAACATCATCAAAACAAGTTGTGGACTTCGGATTTATTAAATACTGTCATAGGATATTAGCTTCCGTTAGGGAATTGTAGGAAAAAAAGGCTGTAAAAGCAAGTTCACCCTGTGTGCTGCCTTTCTCAGGTGGGATGGTTGTCTAGATATGTGCTGTCCAGTCTTGTTTGAATTGATATGAGTGCTACTAGATTTTTTCCATTTTTGTTGTTAATGAGAATCCATTCTGTGGCTTTTTCCTTGTTTATCTGTATCCAGTAGTTTTTGTGGATTCAGTCCTTAATGATAGGTGTTAGAGAAGAACCCCAGCCAGACAAACTGGAGCGGTTCCTTGCATTGACAGAGGATGACTGGATTAGCTTGCAGTGGAGGATGGGTGGCCAGCCTTGCATGCTGCCTTTCCATGATGGAACTCATTATCAAGTAGCTGGTGCAGGCTCCGTGCTCTTGAGTGAAGGTCTGTCCATTGCAGAGTATCACATCCAGTGGTACCATCCCCAAACTGCTGAAAGATTGTTTCAAGCCTGTTCTCATTTTGCTCCAGCAGAAGTGGCCATTAGTCAATTTTCAGACCGTAATAAGGCATGTTGATTATTTCTTCAAATACAAGTATTTCTGCTTCAAAGAAACCCTTGATGAATGCTGCATCTTTCTGAGTGACCTTTCATTTTTTGTAGGCCAGATGGGCATAAATACTGAGGCACCATCATGCTCAGTGCATAGATTCTGCAGAAAGAAGCTGTTGATAAATACCTAGATAAATACATTTATAACTATTAGGGCATTTAAATAATATTTCAGGTGATGTAGCAGGTGAAATTGACTCAGTTTTATTTGTATTAAGTTTTGAAGTCGTCATGTAATTTAGTTTCTTTATTGTGGTTAAATGTTTCAATTCTAGCATCTGTGTTATTTAAAATAGTGATACTGGGAAGTACAGTAGGAGATGGAAATACTTTGAGAATTAAATGATTCACTAAATTACAGGGTTTAAAACTAATAGTTTCAATATTTTAAAGGTAACATTGATGGGATAGCAATTATTTCAAAATGGTATTTGATCTGCTGTCCTGTGTATTTGTTACATTATTAATTCCTGTCTTACTGAAGCTAGTGGAGTTCTTTGTTCCGCTCTTAGGTGCGTAATGTGAAGTCTGTGATGTTCAGGGAGTCCTAACTAATTTAACTTTTATCCCAGTGGAACATCATCTCTAGTTTATTTAACAAAATAAACAGTGAGGCTAATGAATTTTCCCCTAAGTTAATTATTAAAGTGATTTCTTAATTGCAATTAATCATTATGCAGCCAGTTTAACATATATGGTAATTATGCTTTATACAGAACTTTTTACGTACTATGAAACAAACATGCTTCAAAGCGTGGACCATTATCTCAAAATGCAAACTGGAGAGAAGCATCATATATGGAATAAAGTAGCTTACCCTATAAAATATTGTCTAATTAAATGCTGAATAACCTAAATGCTTAACAAATGTGGGCCGAATATAACTTTGAACTAAGTTAAAACTGTTCTCCAAATACAACCACCAGCAGAGTCTGATCTTGAGTCATAGATAATCCGATACTGTCTGTACCTGGCAATATTTACATTAGGGTGCTTGCAGTCACAGCAAAACATCATCTCTTTCCATGGCTCCTAAAATAAAGATCTTGAAGATCCCACCCATCAGCTTGTCATGTATTAAACAAAGTGAATTGATGAAGATGTGGGACCTGCACACAGCATCAGGAGCCAGTGGCAGTTCTGGTTTTGGTGTGCAAAATAGTCCAGACAGTGAAAGTTAACAGGCTGTGGTTTTTCTGAACAGATGTGACTATTACTAAGGTGGGTGCCATCTGAGAACATTTCCCTCTAGCTCTTCATACACTGTGTCTTTGGCTTTACTGAAATTGAATTAAGAAGAGATACGATAGGACTTGGACACTGTGCTGAAGTCAACAATTTTTTGCCTTCTGCTTGTGTGGTTCCTTGAGCAAAGCTGTATCCATATTTTTTTTTTAATCAATTTTACTGAATAGGAACGTTCATTGTTGAGACAGGTTTAGTGCAAGCAGCTTCTGCCAATCTGCCTCAGCTGCATTGCAGAATGACACTTTTCCAGGACTCTGAGGCAATTCATTCCTCATGCCAGTCATTGGCCTCACTGCTCAGGCTGCCAATAAACTCCAGATTATGATGGTGGTTTTTGTGAGGCTAACAGGTGTTCCTGAGGAATTGGACCACCAAACCATTTGACACAGTAAGGGACAGAAAAGAGTGAATATTGCTCTATATGTAAATGTATTGCAAAGTATATTTAGTGTTTATGCACCATATTATGGGTTTTCCAGAGAATGTTTTTAATTGACACAATAAAATGTTGCAGTTGGTTATATATTACGTGTAAAAACTACAAGGCTGAACTTGTGTGACAGGTACTTCCTGTTTGTGAGCAATTTTCCCCCTTTAGTGCACTGTGGGAGTAGGTTTGATACCAGGAATGCAGATAGTCGTGAAAGGCCATTTTGTAGTAACCTACCTGTTTCCTCTTGGGAATTTCCCTGGCGCATACCATCCCTAAAAATGAAGACCAATGCATATGGACCACCCAAAGAGATGTTTCTGTGAGGTTTTGGCGAAGGGAGGTAGTGCATTGCTGGCCACATTCTTCCTCTTATTCCTTCATTTTGCCCAAGCATGGGATGGGGGACAGGCTGTCTTGTGGTTTAGGACAGACTTGGAGAATACATGGCCTTGGCCCTTGGTGGTGTAAACCAGTCCACATCTGATAGCATGGTGTTCTAAGGTTTGTTAAATTTTGTCACTTCATTGTTATGGCATTTTGAAAGTGCTCCTAATTGCTCTTACAGCCCTCTTGTGGACCCAGGTTATCACAGTGTATTTACATCAGCCAAATGAACTGCAGGCATGAGTCAGAAAACGTGCCTTGAATATTCTTGTCACACTTGCAGTATGGTAGATAGAGCTGGAGGAGTCCTGGTTTGGGCTTACATTTTGTGTTGTAGGAATGAAAAATTAAAATACTTGCTTTTATAAACCCTTCTGTGAGTTTCTAGTTAGAAAGTTTTCACAGCATGACAGAATTTTTCATTTAAAACCTCAGTTAATTGATGACTAAGTTGCTATGAACAGCTTTGGGTGTTGTCCCATTAATTCATAGCTGTCTGATAGGAAGATGACAAAGTATTTTGAATGGTACTGGATTATGTGACAGTGAAGTAATTTAAATGTGAGACTGATTATACCTTTAAGAAGTTGTGCAATGTGTGGCATAGAAAATAGCCACAACTGAGTTCTTTCTTTGCCCTTTCCAAGTCTACTAATGTGGTTCAAGGGAGTTTGCTCACTGCTGTCCTCCATATGCCACTTGGCAAACACTTATTTTCAGACTGTGAGACCACAGCGAATTACTTTTCTTTTGTAAAGAAACAGAAAAACCATTTTTGTCTTCATTTTACCTACCCTGAAAATCAGTGTAGTAATGCTCATGTCATGTGGGAGTGGGATATGGCCTTAGCTGATAATGTATTTTGAGATCTCTGGGTGTAATATATACTGCATAATGGTGTGTGGTTTCTAGTGAATATTAATATATGGATTTATATATTTGTCTGTGACTTCAGCATACTGTGAAGGTTGTTCCTTGGAGGTTTGAAGTAGACTTACAGAAGTTATTTCCTTTTTTAGCATGTAATTACATTTCCCCTGCTCATTCTTGGTTTTGAACTGAACTATTTCTGATGCATGCTGTTAAAATAAATTAGAAAGTTGCAAAGATGTTTCTTCAAGTAGATATTTTATCTTTTTGCCAAACAAAGTACTGTTTCGTAGATTCACTCCTGGGTCTTATCCCACGCATACAGACTGGGTCATAATTCCTTGAGTACACCGAAAATGGGATTTTTAGATGTCTCAGAAGAACCCTTAGGAGGTATTAGTTGATTAACTGAGTTGAGGAGAACTGCCAAAGACTTCTGAAATTCAAGAAGCCTAAAAATTTTTTTTTATTATTTTTAGAACTGCACTGGGGTAAGCAAATTTTTAAAGTATTTGCAGCAAGATTGATCTTGAAGTATATAGTTATATTATCTTGATGGTGTATGAATGAACCTTTGTTTTTCCCAGCTTTTTGTACTAGGCTCTAGTTTGAGATGACCAGAGGCTATATTTCATCTTTCCCATTGGAATTCATCTATAAACGAGGTTGCAACTTACATTCTGGTATAATATATATTTAAATGGAGGTGATTTAATGATATTTTTATCATCTTGTAGACCAGTTAAATGCTCTTGCGTCATGCTTTGCTTTCTTTTTCTTTTTCTTTTTCTTTTTCTTTTTCTTTTTCTTTTTCTTTTTCTTTTTCTTTTTCTTTTTCTTTTTCTTTTTCTTTTTCTTTTTCTTTTTCTTTTTCTTCCTTTTCTGGTTGTGCCTCTTGCCAGGAGGCTGAAGGTAGAATTTGACTGAAGGAGATGCAATTTAAGTGTTGTAGTGCAAATCGTTAGTCTAGTGTCTCAGAGTACATTTCAGATTTCTTTATATGTATAGCACAGACTTAAGTGTTGAGTATGATTGCTAGGCAGTGGTTTGTTACCCATATGCCTCTCTGAGCTTTAGTAAGGGAAAGAATGTTTTGACTGGACTATGCAGCAAGAGTGCTGAATTTTGTGCTCTGTGTTAAAAATCAGAAAATCTCTTGGGTCGCACAGGCTTCATGTACCTAGAAAACAGCAGGTTCCCATGCTGGAGAAGACTTCAGTGGGGAAATGATCAAGGCCTAGGGCTGCTGAGGTACTTTTTTTGACTTCAAGTACGGGCTACCTTAGCTGTGTGAAGTTTAATGGTACATGGACCAGGAAACATACCACTAATGTGTGTGTCCTGGTGTTCTTTTCCTGCCTAATCTACCACCAGAAATGTCATTTCTTACTATCTCTCTCAAACGCAGTTCAGCTACTCAAGTTAGACTAGGTTACATTGAATTTCCCTCTAGTGCAGCCTCCTTCAAATCTTGTCTTCCTCTTACACCACAAAGTAGTTGCACAGACAGCACAAAGGCCAAAAAGAGACCTGTTCAAGGCAATCTATCCCATATCATTCCCACAGTATGTATGAGGGAAGTATATCCTTAGGGGGATTTTTAATAGATTTTGAAATTTTTCCCACAAAGAGGGAGAGTTTAGCCAGAAATGGCTGAGCAGCAGAAAAAGCTGTTTGAAAAGTCAATATAATGGACACAGCAGTTGCAGAAGAGATTTAAGGGCTTACAGTTATGTTAAAAATCACAAATGTACAGAGTTCTAAATTTTTATGTCTTTCAAAATAACACACTTTTTCTTTCTCCTGGGATCAGCTGTGGCAATGTGATGTTCTGACCTCAGGGGCCTGATACCTCAAAAGGCAGATTGATCTGTATGCTATTAGATCCTTCTCTTCATTATTCTCACATAATGAACTGTTGCAGGAAGTACCAGCCTCTCTTTAGATCAAGCTGCTGATCTGAAAGGTGACTGGAAAATCTTATGTAAATAAATAAAAGGAAAAAACTAAATGCCTTCCTTTAAGCAAATAATCATGCTGGCTTTTGTTAAAAGAATATATGCATAGAGACAAAAATATTTAAAATTTTTTTTTTCAGTATATAGCATTTTTTTTACCATAAATATATAATAACTGCAGAGACATCTTTAGCTTTACTGTTCCTTTTTTTAGTACTTACTTACCTTCTTAAAAACCACGGCAGACTTCCATAACAATACAATACTTCATTACCTAAGAAAATGCCTGGTTTTGATTGCTTCAGATAGTTTTTAACAAGTCCATGATATGAGCATCACTCTTATACATTACTGTTCATCCGTACTTGGCCTTGCATGCACACATTTCAAATGAACTTCTGTAAAGTGAACCAGTTTTCATTATTTTTGGTCAGTGTGTGAATTCTCAGGACAGCATATAGCACAGTTCACACATGGTCTTGTTTTTGAAGCTGTAAATCTCTCTGGAGTGATCTGGTCTCTGTGGCTTTCACCAGCTGAATGGAACCTTGTTTCTTCTGAGCACTCTTTTGTGTTGGTTTTATCATTATGTGCCTCTTATTTGTTAAAAGCATCTCGAACACAAAAGATGAATTTTGTCTGGGACTATTCCATATGTCAGAAATCATTGACGAGAAATCTTAAAACTTGGAAAAGTGTGCATATATTTTAGGGGAAGCAAAATGAAGGAAATGATTAAAAGAAACCTGAGGCAGAGCAAGTACATGGCGAACTCTCTGTGTATTTAAGGGCAACTGTTGTGTCGGACCATGGTATGCATCACTGCTGCCTCTTGACAGGTTCACCGTGGAGAGACACAAATTAAATTCTTTCAGTTGCAGTTTTGAAGCTAAAAGTGTTTGACTGGTTCAGCCCCTGAATGGTGTTTAAGGAATAAAGGGAAAAAGAGCAGGAAGTTCTAATTGGCAAATTACTTCTTGTTATTTAGTTTGGCTTCCAAATTGGAAATTACGATAATGAGGAGCTTTGTGGGACTTGCCCTTGAAGAGGGCCAGGCAGCTTTTTGTTCAATTACCATTTAATGTGAAGATATTCAAGGAACATATTGTAACATTTAAGCCATCACTTTCTATTAAACAAGTATTCTAAAGTAATGATTTTTAAATCCCTCTCTATGGATGGCTTTTGTGATTTTAAGATGTCTAAGTGAAGTGTAGATTGCAAACAAGTGCTAAAAGGATTTTCTTGTTATGTAATATTTAGAAAAGTGACTTTCCATATATTTCTTAAGATGTAATAGAGAATACAGTGTTGTATGCAGTGACAGGAGGACTTCACGTGAACATTAATCTCAGTAACTTGAATATATTAATTCTATATGTAACTTTCAGCAATTCTAATTTTTATTTGGCTTACAACTTCTTAAAAACAAGTGCTGTAGTTGACTGAAGTCAAGGTCACTGGGAAGAATCTGATCCTGGAAATAAATATGTTAAATTTCCATTAATATGTAAATTTTACCTTGCAGATCAAAGTTGGAAACTTGAAGTGTTTGATGTTACATGTATTCATTAACACAAGGAAAAAAAGTCTGAAAATAACAAAAAAGGAGATGTGAAAACTTAGTTCTCTGAGAGAATAAAGTCAGAGTTCTTATTTTTTTAAACATGCTATTAGTAATAGGTTTATGGATACTTCTCTGCTTGTGGAACAGAGAAAATCCACTTTATGGGTCCACAGACACTGGACTGGGATTGTATTCCATGACATGCTTTCATTCTCCCTCTTTTGTGCTTTCTTAGTGCAAATGACTCATTCAATTTTTTATCTTTGCAATCTTGTCTACTTTTTATTCTGTAGAACAGGCTGCACAACTGCTTGGTAAAACTCTAAAGGTTTTTACCTCCTGAGCAAGGAAATATTGTAGAAAAATCCATTGCCAAGTTCTGTTCAAAATCTAAAGGCAGAAAGTATTTAGTGATGATGCTTTTAATGGACCACTAAATAATTTTATGTTATCAAGAACCATTTCACACATGCACATATTTTCTTGCTTGTGTTCTGTAATTGATCCTCTTCTTAAGTTGCAAGCTCAGAATAAACAGTGCTAACTAGCTGACTTTGCACTTTTCAATGTTCACATTAATTAAAATGTTTAAGTAGAATACTGGAAGAGAGTTAATTTGTTCAGCATGTTTCCTTCTGAATTGGTTCCTTTCAACCCCAAATTTAGCCTAAAGCAAGTGCACTTACTGCCATTTTTTAAAACCTCTCAAAACAGAGGCATGTGATAGGAACACAATTCCTGAACTCCAGCAATGATGTTGGATGCAGTTCTCAGACTGTCTGTTATAGTTGAGTATTGTATTGTATTGAGTAGATGACCAGCGGATGATTCATAGTCTCACCCTCTGTCCAGCACAGAGAGCTGTTTGAGAGCAAACCCACAGGCAATTTACTCCATGTTTTTTCTTTGGTTTAAGCTGGTTCAGGAACAAGAAAGCCAATTCATTTAAAAAAAAAAAAAAACTGGTGTAGAAAAAAAAAAAACAATTTATTTAAAAAAAAAAAAAAAAAAAAAAAAAAAAAAAAAAATAATAGTTTGTTGTGTATGCTGTTTAGTTACACTTCTGTGTTAATTCACGTGAGCATACAACTGTGGATCAATGTATGTACAAATTCATATGTACATTTGTGTATGTGTACTAATCAAGGAAACGTCAGCAGATTATAGCAGTAAATTATTTAATTTTCTGCTATCATGGACAAATATATTATTTGTAATTAGCCCCTGAAAAAACATGGTAGTTAATATCCCCCTTAAAAAATCTGGTATTTAATATCAAAGTTTTGTAGTAAGGCCATGAAGAGGCTTCTAAATAACCTACACTGACATCTTCACAGGCAGTACCAGAGAACATAACGAAAACACTTTAATCCTCTGGAAACTGCATGCTGTAAGCAGTAAGCAAGAGTGACAAGTGCATTGGTAAATGCTTTCTGTATTGTTCAGGTTGTATAGAATACATCCTAGTGGCCCCAGGGAAAGCCTCTCTTCTGTTGTGGAGGAGGGAATAAGGAAACAAACCAAAGGCCCTTGCTCATCTCAAACAGGGGAAGTCTTTTCATATTGGAATGGTCTGATAATCAGTAATGCTGTGAATGTGTGAACTGGTCACATACCAGTCAGGTGTCTCAAAGGCAGATTCCTGCTGCAGTTTTTGAACAGTGGGGCGCTTCATCTTCTGTCTGCTTTGAACCTGTGGCTGATCTCTGATGGTCCTTGGGAAGGCCTGCCCAAGTGGAGTGAACTGACCTCACCAACATCTGGCTGAAGCCCTGGAGCATGAGATTCAGCCACACTGAATGTTGCAAAGTGTTCAAGCACGTGGAGGTCAAAACAGCCAGTCTTATTCTCCCCTTTTGGCACTTGCTAGATGGAGATAGGCAGGGAGTGTCATACATCATGAGGTATCAAAGCTAAAAGGACAGCAGCATCCCTGCAGCAGGGCCCCTCACAAATAGACCATTGTTGGTGTTTGGTATATTTTTTTCTCCCAGGAAGTAGGGGGTAAAAATGTCTTAGATACTATAGTCTTTCTTAGAAGATTCCTGTTAAGGTCTTACAAAGCTGAAGATATATTTGTATAAATGTAAGGATGAGTTTAAGTAGACCTTGTTTTAACATATGTAAGATGCTTGAGAGACCTTGTGTGGGGAGTTGCCATTTTAATTTATCTTGGCAGCTCCCGCTACCAAACTTAGTGCAGCCTTGAGTGTGAATATGTTCTGCTGTGGAGTACAGTCATGATTAATTAGTGACACTAAGGACAGAACATAAAAGTACTGCTCAGTTCTTCCATCTCAGACGTTACTGGATCAACTTCCCGGTCATATGGAATTTCTAAATATTTTTTTTATTGATACATTAGTTTCTGTTTCAACAGAAAGTAGCCTAAAAATAACAGGGGTATGCGTGTGTGGGTTTGAGTGGGTTTCTAAGTGTAATCGGTTTAGACATCTTGGATGGTCTGTGGAACACCACACAATCAATAAACATATTGAAATATCTTTCTATACTCTCAGATATCCTTGTGACTTTTGCTAAAGGAAGAAGATGGAGCTTATTAAAACAAAAAATAATAATTCTTAGTATCATTTTTGAAGAAAATATATTATGTACCAGGTGCCCTTTTTGTAGACATGAAGGGAAGAATAAGGGCTAATGACACTTATTATCACAGAAAACTAAAAGCATTTAAAAAAGAGGCTTAAACATTGGATTGTAATGCTTTTAATGGAAGTGGTGTCTCTCTATTTCAGTTGTCATCTTTCTATGACTGAATGCCTGTCAGGAAAATGTGTTATAGTGGAGCATGGGGCCCAGTACAGAGGGAGTTCATGACAAGGAAGTTGTCCAAAGATGAGTAATACAAAATAATTCTCTAGGTTCAGCACTTTATAAACAGTATGCATAATTATTTTTACTGTGCTGTTTGTTTTCCATTGTAACCCAAGACATGATTATATTATGTCTTGACAGTATAGTAGAAAGGATAGAAAATTGATATTTTAATCCTCTGTTTAGGAGTCACTTATGCTACATGTAACTTTGGTTCTTGGTTTCTCTTCAGAAGTAATGCCTGAGGAAGATGGAATATTTCACTTTTCTGCTGAAACAGAGGTGAAGCAGTTAGATAATTGTCATCCTGCTAGAAGATTTCATGTCTCTTTTGCGTAATTCTGAGATCTGAATGCAAAATACAGTAAGCAAATGATCAGCTGTCATTATGATGGTATCTTTGAAAGATTCATAAAAAAATTAGTGCCCTTGATTCATTTATATATCTTTGTCCTGTGACTGTTATAAATGAAGATATTTAAATCCTCTGTCAGTAATCCTACTGCAACTCCAAAAGCAGCAGCACTGCAAACATTGTAAATGGAATTTCACAGGGGCAGTGAAGCAACAGCACAGTGTCTCACACAACAGGCCTTTTGGTAAAGTGAAAGAGCTGTCACTTGTAATTTATTGAGTGAAGCACACCACAGTTTTGGAGCCAAGAGGATATTTTTTTAATACAGCTTTAATGATGCTGTATCATCCTTCATAAAACCCTACCATTTACAGTGTGCTACATAAGCTTCTGGCAGGGAGGGAAGGTGCAGAGGAAAGGTAACACATTTTGTGCCTCCTGTTCTGGGTAGTGTATTTCTTCTGTTACTTATTTTACTGTTGTTTTTCATTGTCTGTCTTGTTTTTATTTGCTGTGTCACTGAGAGAAAATTCCCCTTTCCTTTTGTCATGCATCTCTATTGGTTTTATATGTCTAGTAATAACACATGAATACAGCCATAAATTATGGAAAAATGTTTTTCTGGGAATGAAGTGGCTAAAGGTTAGTCTGTCTAACTATGGTTCTTATACTCTGAATGTATATATTAAATGAAAATATATACTAACCACATTCCAAAAAATCAACACTCAGGTTTTCTGTCTTAAGTCTTAAAAAGTTGTGTGGCTTAGTCAGGTAGCTTGGTAGATGGAAGAAAGAGAAAGGAGTATTTTCATCCAAGAAAATCTCATTGAACCACCTCCTATCTACCTTTTTGGGAGATTATTATATGTTTATGTAAAAGAGGAAGAGAACTGCAAAAATAGTAAATCCCCTTGGGAAAAGGCTTATCCGTATTTCCATATTTATTCATATTTCCTGGAGGCATGTGGCAACAAAAGATGGTCGAAGCTGAAGCACATGCAGGAGCCAAGCACAAAACAAAGCCCAAACCCAATGTGGTATACCCTGTGGAAGGGTTTAATTACAGGCACATTCTACCACAAAAATACATCACAGTTGTAGAATGCCTCCATGTTATCACCATGTGAATTTTTGTCAGCTTCTGTTGGCGTTTATGTCACCAGCATTGCCCAGTGCCTTGTGAACACCAAAATCCTCCTCCTCAGTATACTTTTCTCATGAACCATAATTAGCTAAAGAATAAATACCTTACAATAGGATGGTCCTTTGACTCTTCTCAGTCCCAAAGGTCCCAACTCAGGCCTGTATTGTCTGTATCTATAAACTTAAAGACACAATATAATGTCATTTCTCCTGCGCTTTCCTGCTATTTTTAAAAATTTCTTGCTTTTGAAGAGATGTACGTTGTGTTGTAGTTATTCCTTGGATTGAATTGTTGAAGAACATAACATTTCTATTCCATTATTTTTTTTGTCTCTTAAGACTGCCATCTAACTCTCCTCCTCACTTTCAGGTTCAACAGACTTCTCAGGAAAACTCACTTTTAACTTTTCAGTCGCAGTGTAATGTTCTGTTGAATTTTCATTGTTCGAAAATAAAAGGAAATACTGACTGCCGTACACAAATACAAAAATGATATTTTATCAAACACAATTAAGAATATTAGTTCCATACAGTAAAATATCACCATCATTTTTACAGTGTCCTCGATTAATAATAATAATAATAATAAAAAAAACAACAATAATAATAATACTGTAATAAAAAGTGTGTATTCTAAAGAGCCAAACAGGGCCATGCAGGATATCATGGTTCAGAACATCTCTCCTCAACTGCTTTTTTCCATAGGAATCAGATCAAAAGCAATTACCTTGGCTTTTTTTTTTTTTTTTAATGCATTATGCTCTTTTTTGCCTTCTGATATCCTCTTTGGCAGTTGTTCTGAGTAGGGATTGAGAGTTCAAAGGAAGATAGAGCTATTTTGTCAAAGCAGATCTTAGTGATGCAGAGGAATTTGAGAGTGAAATAGTTTTTCTTGCTGCTACCCAAATAAAGGTATACAAAGAAACTGTAGCATGCAGCATCCTGAAATGTCACACAGCTTTATCTTACCCTGTGATCATTGTGTTAAACTAAAACTGCAAAGGGAAAGAAAAGGTGCCAGACTTGTTTAATGTTAGGGATCTTACTGCTCACATTTTATACCTTGGTTACATTGTTCTTTAGGCCAGAGTTTCATAGTGAGCAAAGTTTGTAAGCTTTGCAGAACGGTTTTAAGACTGCTGAGGTTTTGTGTGAGCGTGTGTGCTTGTACAGACAGCTTTGCCTGTTCACATCTGTGTGTCAGTACTTCAAAGTGGAATTGATTTTAGACAGCATATAGATAAGATAATGAAGTTGCCTTCTTTTTTTGACATCTTTTTTTTTTTACGTCACTGTGTAATTGCCCAATACTTTGTGTTGATCGATTTGCAGCCTGTAGTGAAAATGTCACTATAATGTGAAGGCTGTGTAAGTCCTCAGGTGGTAAGGACAGTTCTTCTGATAACAGGCCATATAATTTCACCTGATAAATATATATTTAGACGATGCTTGATGGCTAAGTGCACCAGTGTACAAAAAAAAAAAGAAGTCTTACCCATAATGATTAATTCATCTCACTTAAACATTTATACTTTCACTTTTTTCCTAGCTCTTGGTTCTAGCCATGCATTTCTCTGCTGGAGTAAATGGCTATCTAATCTGAGGAGTCTGTTCATGTGTAGCTACTTAAAAACCATAATCAGGTCACATCTTAACCTTCTCTTTCATAAAATAAATAGATTAAGTGCTTAAGCTTTTCATTCTGAGGCACATTTCCAAACCTTGACTAATACTATTTAGCTGTTCTCTGAACTGTTTCCAAATAGTCAGATTCACATTTTAAAATTGATACTGGTACTGACCTCTTAATTTCAGTAAGGATCTAACTAATGTTGTATGAAGTACAAGCATTACCTCAGTATACATGTAAGCTAGAATGGCTTCAGTTGCAGCATCTGCAGATGCTCCTCTTGTTTGGTTGGTTAACCACAATCACAGCAGTCTCTTTGAATTCATAGCTGTCTCTGATAAGGTTACCCTGCCATAACTCTGCCCCTCACGCTTTCCTTGAGAAGATGTGACTTTGCATTTGGCAGTGGTCCAGATTTTTCTCAGGAAAAATGTGTCTGTATACAGTAGTTGATTCAATCCATTTTCTCTCAGTACCTGGGAGCTAAAACCATGCCATAACAGTAGAGGTACTCTAGTTGCTGAGTAATACTAGCAAACTGATTCCTTTAACTCTAAAGTGCTGGAAAGTTCTGTCTGTGATCCAAGCAAATAGGGTCCAAGAGAAGCCCTGAAAATGATCAGGTTTGGGAGATAGCTGAAACCCTTTTTGTATTTAAAGCATACTGAAGTACAAGGCTAATCTCCACAATGCAAAGTTCTCATTCCTAATTGAAATGGCTTTGTCATTGCTAGGTAGCAATTCTGCATGAACTTCAGCAACAGCAGAAGAAGTTTGCAGATGCCCGAATATTCAGAAGCTGAATTGACCTGATTCATTGGCCTGATTCTGCTCCCACTGAGTTTGTGCTCAGCTTTAGAGAAGCTTGTTGTGGTCAATGGCAAAGGCAGTTCATCTGGCTCGACATGGAGCCCCTGTGCATGATGGTTTACTCTGCTGAGAAGCACATATTGAGTCTTACACCTGCAATGAATTCACTTTGAGCTAGGTACATTAGAACCTTAGGCTCTTTTGAAGATCCAACCTGTGCTGTAATTGGAGAATAAGAAGTTTCTCCTGACATTTATGCAGTGTTAAGTCCTTTAAAATCTATTTTAAAATGTTCAGTGATTATTAAAATCAGTCTTTTTGAATACTTATTCTTGATGCAGAGTGGGCAAATAGACATCTATACATATGTTCACATGCAAACATTTCCACACATAAATACACACGTGCACGCAGTGTAACTTCTGCAAAGCCACTACTTTTTTATAGCCAGCTGCATACTAGGCTTCACTGATCCATTGTAATGCCAATGGGTTCCATGGACAGCCTTTTGTGGAGCTGTTGTTGTTGCAGCACTGTGATTATGCTGTATTTGATAGTCTCAGTGTGGGCAGAGGTGACAATGGCTGTGAAGTAAACACTTAACGGTGTTTAGTCAGCTGTGTATTAAATGTTATGTCTCACCACACCGTATTGTTTGGAGATTTCCATTCTTGCTGGCACTAACATGCAGTGGCTTGGCTTTAAAAGAAGATACAAGTAAACAAAGCATTTTGTATCAAAATATCAAAGACCAAAAGTGGAATGTGTATGTGAAATATTGGTTTGCCTGTCATTTGTTGGAGGAGGAGAAAGTTTAACAATTACAGTAGATTCACATTAATGGGTCACAACATGAAGCTGTTGGTATGTGAAACTGAGGTGAAACTAAATTTATTGATCTGTTCAAATTTAATCATCTTGCAGAATTCAGGTATGGGACTTCCTCTCCTTGTTTATAGGGTCAAAACCAGAGCCAGCAGAGTTCCTCATCATCTTTCTTGAAGGATTTGTTTGTGTTGTGGTGGAGTTTCTGTAGTTTTTCCTTAACTAGAATGAAGGATAAATTTTCAGATCTGTAGCTACTGGCAGGGAAATACCAGCAATGAGTATCAACAAAATTTGAATATAGTTACAGTGGTCTGTGCATCATCTTAATTTGGATGGAAGTCATGGTTGTTTTGGTTTTTTTTTCCTTAATTATTAGGGAGTGTAATAAATCTCTTGTGTGAAAGACTGATTTTCTGAACTGTAGGATGACTGTCTTTTCTAGTGTCTCTTACTGAAAACTTTCATCATCTCTCAGGGAATCTAGTGCAATGTCGCTAAGTGAAACAGTGAAATTTTGATAAAGCAGAACTGTTTGCTGTGTTGATTAACTGGATGCATAAAATTTTTTTATAATTGCCACCACTTAGCCCTGGAGCCAGGCTGTGACTTCCATTGTGGCTTTTGAAGGTGGGACATGGCTGCTTTTAGACCCAGATTTTGGACCAGACCAAACTGCATGTGGATAGAGATGGGCCAGATGAATCTGAAAGTAACATTTTCTGCAGTGTTTTGAAAGTTCATGTGTTTTCTATGCATCTTTTTGAGCTATAGTAACTTCGGGTTTAATTTTTGCTAGACCAGCAAGAATTTGGATTTAAAAGTATGTGTGTGTTGCCTCTGGAGGAGTTGATTGGTTTCTGAAGAAGAGATCCACCCCCTTTATGACACCAGCTTCTATCATTTGGGGCTTGTGCCCTTGAAGTTATGCTAGTGAGGGGAAGCTGCTGGGGAGTTCACAGATACAAGTAGTGGCTGAAGCTGTAGGCTTGGCTTCACTTGTACTTTAGTTTGTTTTGGCTGATGAACTGAGTTTCCTCAAGAAGTTTTTGCATCTTTCACTTCTGAGGTGTGCTGGCTGTTGGAGTAAAAGACTAAGATGGTCAAAGACTCTCTGTCTTCATCCCTCTCTCACAGAATCACGTTGTATGTGAGTGAGAGAGGAAATACTGCCTTTCAAAGACAGCAAAATTTGCAGAAACAGAAAATAAAACCCCAAAATGTTTCTGCTTGGGAAACAAAGCTAATTATAATGCAAGTGTATATAGTCAAGAATAAGCTTTTGAATAATATGTCTGAGTAAGACATGCTTTCAAAATTATTGTAAAGTCTTGCAAACCACCTTTTCCATGGCAGCATAGGAATACAAGTCCAGGAAAACACGTACCAGATATTAACACTTTGTTCTGATCCTCAGCTATGTACCATGTTTTTTCTGACAGAGGTTTCCATTGCAGTGTTACATCCTGAAGGAATGTGCTCTCTTCCACTGAGGATAAGGTACGTGTTAAATAGATTATAAAGTTTACAGGAATGGATTTTTATCGCCGTGTTCATTAGTCATGCAGATGCATCCAAGTCTTTCCCCAACGGATAGCTGTCTGGTTTCTCTTCCTTCTCACTGCCTAAGAATAAGCAAGGAAAACTTACGTTTATAAACCCCTTGGATAAGTCTTATGGAAAAGAAAAACTATTCCTATCAACTGTAGTTAAGCTCTTCTCAGAAAGTATGATCAGCTTTTATTTCCACCCTTTCTTGTTTCTTAGCACGGCACCTTTTGCTTACTTTATCCTAAATATGGTCTGAACGGTAATCATTGAACTATTTGTTCTGAGCAGCAGTACTAGAGAGAATAACACGGCTGATTTGCACATGGATTTCTTGCTCTTTTTCTATAGTTCTGACAGTTTACTTCATGGACTGCATTTGAAATGTAAGCTTTTATAGGGTCCTTTATGAACTGCCTGAACCTGTGGATTTGCGTAAAAAAAAAAAAACCTACTCCTCTTTCAGACAAAGCTTTTTTCCTGTGCTTAGTGGTAAACCAATATATATGAAGCACTTGAATAATGCCCTGTTATGCAAATGGTAAACAACAATCTCTTACAGAAATATCTTTTCTAGAAGAAAAGGGGCATTTTGAAATGAAAAATGTGTGAAGTAAAAGAATAATTCACTAAGACTACTAGCTTTTGGTTAAGTGTTGCTTGGTTTATATAGGTTTCTCTGTTACGAACCTTTCCCTGGGCTATTTTTTTTCCTCATGTGGAGCCCAAGGCTAGTGTCCTTGGGCTACTGCATGCCAATAGTAGTAGCAGTAGTAGTTTAAGTGATTATGGCCGCTCTGAAGGTTACAATAAGGTTTGGTGCTTCAGCAATACAGAGAAGAAATAGTAAACCATCTCTTTTCCTTTGTGCTTTGACATATTGCTGCCAACTTTTAACATACTGTTCCTGAATGTGGAACAGTGAGTGTTTTCATTGTTATTTTAAAACATTAAGGTCTGTAGAATGAAGTAAGTGTAGTAACACTTAGTAAGAATATTTGGAAGATTTTACTCAGATTTTATTTAGCATTTGTCACAAGGCAGAGTCTACATGCTTTGGTACAAAAGGTATTCTTATGTGCTCTTAATTATTATTAAATATTTTGCATCACTCGGGGGGATTCATAGCTGTAGTGGTTTGGTCCAAGATACTCATTACTGTTTATCTTCTGTGAGATAAGAATTAGGAGAAACGCAAAGCAGGCACCAAACTTGAAAGAATATAAAGAAGTTTATTAACAGACCTAAAAGAAGAAAAAAAAAACAAACCACACCTTCAGAACTCTTCTCCTCCCCCCACCTTCCTCCCTTCTCCCACTGACAATGTAAAAAGACAACCCTTGAGATGTTCAGTCTCTTTACCACTTCCATAATAACCCTGTTCAGTCCATTTTAGAAGAGGAGTCTCTCTTGCTCATGCTATGAGCACATTATCACAACGAGACAGCCGCCCACTTCCAAATAACTTTGTTCAGTCCATTTAGGAAGAGGAGACTCTCTGCCTGCGTGTGAGTCCTTTCCCCCGACTTGCAGCTTTTCCCACAACTGCTTTCAAGGGTCCACTCTTGAAGTTTTTTGGGGTACAATTTTAAGGTTGAGCCGTTCAGAAACAAAAACAGAGGCCCTTCTCCTTCCCTGGGAGCAAAGGGTCTTCATCATCTTCATCGTTAGGACTATCTCTGGGAGCATCTCTAGGAACTGAGGTTTTCTCCTTTCCCATTTGGAGCAAAAGCCCTCATCGCTTCCCCCTCTCCCTGTTCAAACTTCTCATGACATTACAGCTGCATCAGCATCTGCCTATCTCAGCGCAGGT
>NW_008238448.1:3060559-3064387 GCF_000691975.1 Corvus brachyrhynchos | reverse complement strand
TTAAAGAATTGTCCATATTCAAACTGGCCAGCTGATAGGTTCTGTCAGGTCACAGAGGAAGCTGTAAGCACCCCTTGGCAAGGACATCCCTTCTGGAACTATGCTTGGTAACCCATGACATTAGCACATGGTGTTTAACCATAGAGGTCTTACTCTAGAACTTTATTCTCTGTGAAATTACTTAGGTCTTTTCCACACCCTCTTTTCTAGAAATCAGGGAGCTGGGTAGTGCATAGCTGTGAGATTAATCCCTTATCCAAACCACAAATGCTGTTCTGCTCCTGTCACTAAATGGAGAGAAGGCACTGGACGGGTTGTAGAGATCTGCAGGCGAGATGTCCTGTCATGTTTGCTTGGTGCTGTTGGCTGTTCATGCAGAGAAGAGGTGGTACCATGGTCTGCCTGGCCATACCAACTGGCGCACAGGGCAGGTTAGGACCATGCCAGGCTACCCTGCTTCTGCTCATGCTGCAAAGAGCCAAGAGAGAACCATTACATGGCATCTTGAGTTACAGCTATGGCTCTGCCTCATCCTTTTCCCCTTTTCTTTTCCCCTATCTTTTATTATGGAATAATTTCGATTATTCTTAAGTAAGTCTAACACTAAAGCTGGAGAGTTAAATAACACTAATTTTATTTGCTATTATACTAGCATATCTTTACTGGAATTGAGAGTTATGTTTTCATAGTCTCTTCTGTCTGTAGTTGTATGGTGGCAAGGATGGTGATCATCATTTTTTCAGGTACGCAGTAGGGTTTGTTAGAGACAGGTGCTGTTATGATGTGGTAAAAGTTGAGAAATGCTGGGGAAATCATTGCTTTCTGAAGGATAGATAAAGTACCACTTCATAAATTGACAGCAGTTTGTTGATAGTCATCTATTTATTTATTAATTGGAAGATCAGCAGTTAACATGATTCACCTAAGAGCAGGCATAGAAGAGGGGAGGTTTGAATTTGAATTTGTCAGTATCCAGGGCTCCAGGTTGGGGCTTAATATGAATTATGTTCTCATTGTGAGGTGCTAGAGCCAAATACTACAGAAGTATGAAAGTCGTTATCAAAATCTGTTTTACTGCAATGCTTCAGTAAAATGTGGCAATCCATGCAACCTGTGAGTATCCTTCTGAGGACAGAATATGGTCTTAAGACTACGTATACATCTTGGGTTTAGATGTCACAAACTATTTGAGTTTCTGATTACACTGGGTGTAATCATATCCTCTTGATGTGTGTGCGTGTGGACATATAGTTTACATTTACTGGGGAAGAGAGTATGCTCTCCTTGCTGCACACATTTGGTTGTTGGTATGTTAATGGAAGCCTTTGTATAAATTGAGTGGAAAATATGAGTCATAGTTTCCTTTCTTTCTCCCTGTATACCCTGTACAATAGTAAGGAAGGCATATTACTATTTAATACAGAGTGCTCTTCAGAATCAACATTCCTTAGCATATAGCTTCTTCCTGTCCTTTCTGCAGTGTAAATTACTTTATCAGATTATCAGAGGGAAGATGGAGGAAATAAATTAGTAATGAAACAGTTAAGCAATGACTTTTGAAGTGTTACTCTCTTACTGTGTCTGTAAAATGCAGGAAGTTGTAGTCCCCATTCTATAACGCCACATCCAAGGACACTTGTTGGACCTCTAACTTAGCCTACAAAAGGGTGAAGAAAAGCTCTCTGCCCTTTTAAAATGCCTTATTATTTATTGTCAGCTGACTTTTATACCACAGATGGTGATCTTGTAGGTGTCAAGGTATTTTGACATGTGTAGATATTAGTATTTGTACTGGTGACCTAGAAGCTCTTCTTTCTTTATCACCTGAGAGGTGTTAATATGCCACATGTGCATTACCGTAATTAGAACATGGTGCCCAATGAGTATGTAAAGAAGCAAAGAACAAAAAGTACCCTTGTAAAAAAACATTATTCAACTTACTCCTTTAGGGCTAAACCAAATTTTCCTTCCAGCTCTGTACATCAGAATGAATTGCAATCTGTGTGAAAAACCATATGCATGAGTTGAGCAGAGCTTGAAGCACCTTTGGCTTAGACTCTGTCTTCTTGCAGAAAAAAATCAGTCAAAAATACTGCTGTGTATGCAAATGAAAAATGTTTTACAAAGCATCTGGAGATAGATCCATTAGAGACTTTCTCTTCAGCTTGTTACTTAGAGTTTAAATCATCATTAACATTGTATGAAACATCTTATTTTTCCTGAGGAAAGCAAAACCTGAGGTAGCACAAATACAGTTACTGGGACAGTGTCATCTATCCAATCCTCACATGCAAGAAGGTTAAAGATAGGGCCAAAGCCAAAGTGATTATTTCCACTAGATTTTACATGAAGGAAGAGGCTTTCTGTGTACCTGTGTTCTCGTTCCCCATTTTCATTTAGAAAACTAATATCTATCAAGTCACAAAAGAATGTAAATGATACACTGATACTGCCATACTTCTGTCTGAATCAGTCAGCTGGTTTAAGGCCTGGACAGAGATGTCTGTGGCAGAGTTTTCTGTCATAAACAGAATCATTTTTTGGTGATGACAAGGCCATAGACATAGAAAAAAACCACAAAGGAACTTACCTTTCCACTTTCTGTGCTTGGCTTGTCACTTGGATAAGTGCAGCTTTGATCTACAGTTGGCATTCTGGTGAATGCTAAGGTTATTCTCCCTCTCACTTCTGCCTTGAAACATGCTTACTAAAGGGGAAACAAGAACCCAACCCAAGAAAGCCTATACGAATGCGTACAGAATGCAGACATAAAAAATACGTAATGTAAGTAAACATGTGATTTGGGGGGTTTGATGATGTAGCAATTACAGCTACAATTAGTCTTTCTCTATTTTTTACTGTTCATATGTAAGCTTTATCATTAATTGGAAATGCTTTTTAGACATCAAAAATTTTAAACCAGATTGTAGGGTCTTTATTCTTAGTGTTGAATAGGATGTCGCTCAGTTGAGTGATTTTATTTGAATGTGCTTTTGAGAAGTAGAGGCTTGGCAGCAGACTTGAGAAAGCAGTAACAGACATAAAATAAATAATCATTTTCATCATGTAATATTGATGGTTTTCAAAGTAGTTTATTTAAAAACAGAACATGTGTTTTTTTTAAATTAGCATTTCTTTGGGTTTTTTGTTTCTTTTTCTATTCTTTTTTTATGGCTAAAGAACTCAACTGTAAACCAGATAGGCAATGTTTGGGGGGGGTGGGGAGGGGAGGGTTGCCAACAGAAAAGGACCCTTCAATATATAGATACTTACCATAAGGTAAAAAACCTTCATATCACTGAGGAGCATGCCAAGGAGAAATAAAGCTGTGATCATGGAAACTGCTGTACTGTAGTTCTATATCAAGCAGGAGAGATCTGTTCTGCACATTCACGGCAAATCTCCCCTAATATCTACAAAACACCTTGGTTCTTTCATTGGTGGGTTAAAGAAGGACTTGTCTTCCTGTTCTGTTAAGAGAAGTTTTATCCACCGTTAGTTGTCCAGGGAAGTACATCACAGGAAAGACATTATTCACAATTGTCCAATACTTTTATTACATTTCCTTTTAAAAATTTGTCTTTTTATTTCTCTCTGTGTTACGATGCAGTTTAAACCCAGAAAAGCAAAGCAAGCTAAGTCTCTGTGCATAAACCGGAAGGAACTTAGAAGGTTCAGAATATCCCCAGAAACGAGATTAAAACCAAACGAGGTTAGATGTTGTTGCCAAAAAATGGATGTATTTTATTTAATAGTAGAGAGGCAAAGAGAAGGAAAGAGAACAGAAGGAGAGAAAGAAATAGAAAAAGAAGTGTGTGTGGGGGGGTG
>NW_008238448.1:3060103-3060408 GCF_000691975.1 Corvus brachyrhynchos | reverse complement strand
CCCCCATTGCCGCCGTGGCCACGCCACCACACCACACACCACCATACCACATGCCACCACACCACATGCCACCACACCACACACCGCCACACCACTCGCCACCACACCACTCGCCACCACACCACACACCGCCACACCACTCGCCACCATACCACTCGCCATGCCGAAGAGTGCAGAACTCCATGGATTAATACACACTTTGGGCCAGGTGGGAATGCCCACGTGCCTCTCTTGCAGGGGCCAGCTTGACAGTGTCCCCTGCAACACTGAGGGTCTGTTGCATCATCTCTGCTGCTGGTGCAGGG
>NW_008238448.1:3021396-3060073 GCF_000691975.1 Corvus brachyrhynchos | reverse complement strand
CATGTCACCCCCTTCTGCTGTGGATAAGCTTCCCCCACAGTGAGGAGCCCTCAGCTGGGCTCCTCTGCACAGGGGAGGATGGGCAGTCACTGCACCTCTGACCAGAGCCTTTTTCCCAGATACCCAGAGCCTCTCTTCCCTCCACCCTTTGGTGCAGGAGGTCTGTTCGAGCCTGGCAGCTGATGGCCCTGGGGCTGTGGTCCTCATCTTGGAGGTGTTAAGCCTGTGCTCAGTGAATGTCCCCAGCCCTGAGCTGTTACTTCATCTCATCTTCATCAGCGAGCAGTGTAAGGCCTCAGTCAGGGCCCCATTCAGGGTGCAGTAGTCTTCTTTGCAGCTTTTGTAATACAGTTTTAAAAGTCTTTTAAGAAAATGTTTAAGTCATAAAATACAATATTTCAGTCTCTGACACTCTGTTCATCCAGTGTTAAGAAAATATGGAACTTCAAGTGTAATCTTGTGAACTCATTTATTTTTCCTGTCTTTCCGAGCCATTTTTTATTCATAGGTAAACTTGTGAAATCATTCTACTGAAAGAAATGGGACATTTTTCGATTAATGTGGTCATCAACCAAGAAACAAAGTTCATTGTGCATCTTGACTAAATGCTGTAGAATCAAGTTCTGACTTACTTTAAATGTATGGTTATCTTAATGCCTAGCCTGACTAAAGGATTTTTGTGCAGAGTGCTGTCTGGCATTTTGGATATGCCTTCAGCCCCAGGCATTGATGATTCACCATAGAGAAGACTATTCTCCACAAGAGTATTTGACAGCTGATAAAGCAGAACTTTAGGAGAAGAAATTTTTAATAATTTACGGATGTCCTTTACTGCTTTGGTTCCCATTTCCCTTAGAAAAAAAATAAAAGGTGGAAAATTATAATTTATTTTCAGGTATGGGGATCCAGACTTTCAGGAGTAATTTCTTACAGGGAGCAGGAGTAATTCCTTACAGAAGTTAAGATTCAAGGGCAGTAGTGCCTACCTAACAATTCAGAGAAACTGGTTACAATGTTGTAATGAGCTGAGAAATGAACTAGTTCGAAGTATTTCATTTTGTTGAAATACTGGTTTTGATACTAGGATCAACTGAGACAAGGGAAGTGAGAAAGGTGAGAGAGTGGATACTGATAGCTGAATGGGGCCAGCAGGTTGCTCAAATGGAACTGTGAAGGACTTCTTTTTGCCACCAATATTTTATTTCAGAACAATATTTCTGGCCCAGCTGTTACCATGAGAGCTGTACAGCTTTATGTATACACAGCCTTTGATGGAATTGAGAAAATGAGCACTCATACCTTAGGAGAAATTTTATAATCACTGTGAATAATTGTTATTTAAAAGATTCTCTATTACAAGAATTTTTATTGCTGTCTGTTTCTTCTCACAGGACCTGAAGTGAACCTAAGTGTACTTTATTCTAACATGGTTTGTGAGTTTTAATAGATGAGATTTGATTTTGCCATTTTAAAATTTTTAGTTAGAAAAATTAATACACAACTGTAAAGCAACCAGAAAAATAATTGAACAAAAAGCTTGAAGTGATGGTTAGTTTGAGGCCTTACATAATTCTTCATTCTACTTTGTTTTGATTTTTTTTCACTTACTTCCTGATATGATATATGGATTAAAGTTAACTTTTCTTGTTTCGATAGCTCGAATATGGTTTTATTGATCCAGTGCAGCAGTGATACTGCTCCCCCTACATAAAAGTAAACAAACAATCCTGCCAAAGACACACACATATGCAAAACCCCAACAAACCAATACCCCCCCCCCCCCCCACCAAATCAAACAAACAAATAAACAAAAGCCCTGCAACACAAGAGTCATCAGAAAAGAACCCCAAACCAACCCCTCTATAGTAGCTCTCTCTATTACACTGTGTCTTTCCTGGTGTAGGAGGTGGGATAGTGATGAACAGGGTGGCTTGGATGCTGAAAGAGCAGCATGGAGAGCTTTCTGGGCTGTCACCAGGCATTAAGCTAAGCTCTCCTGCACTGGACAGATCTGCTGGGAGTGGGCAGGATGCTTGCCTATCCACTGGCTGCCAGGCTGATGTGATAGTGGCAGGAGGGCTCTCCCTCCTTCCTGGGGCTGCTTTTCACAGGTGGGGGAGGGTTTGTCTCTGAAGTCTCTACCCTCGGCTGGCAGTTTTTGCTGTCCAGAAGAGAAACAGTAAAATTCATGTTCTACTGAAGATGATTGTAATTTTTCTTGCTTCTGTCTTTTGCCCACTGTCTGCCAAGCTGCCTGGACCCAATCCAGTGTTTAATGAGCTGTAATGGGACGGAGCTTCTTAGTCTGGCTTTTTCCCTTTGCAGCTCTTTGAAGTCTTTACCTGGGAAACCATCTGCTCTGACAAAGTCCTTAGATCAGCAAGGGTCAACAGACAACTGCTGGGGCTAGCCTGTCCTGGAGCCATGTGGGGAACCACTCTTGAGCTGTCTAGCTTCTCCTGACCATAGAAAAGTTCTGAGAAATGAAGACTTTGTTTAAAGAAAAACTCTGTCAACACATCACTGCTTAATGGCCATTGTATCTGAAGGTCTGTGCTTTGCTGCAGTCACTCCAACGTGCACAGTGTCAAAAAATCCTTTTAATGAAACTTAGAGCTACTGAAGCAACAGGTTAATAATTTCCAGAACCCACATGACAAATTATCTCAGCTGTAGACTCTTTTTGGCTGCATTCTCTTTGCAGTGGATGAACGGTTCAAAAAGAAATTGCAATAATTGCTAAGTCACCCATTCTCTCTGAAGAGAATGGTTAGAAGAATTGTATTTGAGAAGAGTACAGGGAAGTAAAAGGTGATGGGAGATTATGACCAAGAAATGTGGAACAGAGTTCTGTTAATGAATGGCTATCCAGGCTTTTCGGTGTGGTTGGAAGGCAGTGAAGGTATAGGTACTTGCCTGCAGTTCACCTTGTGACAAAGCTGGTGGAAAATAATTGGGAATCTGCAGCTAGTTTCCTATATTAGTTTTGAAGGTGTGGTTAACAGCCATAGCCAGTGTTGTGACAACTTAAGATACTGAAGTAACACATCTGAAAAAAGATTGTTGTTTAATGACAGTCCTGAATGATCAGATATGAGTGTAAGTAAGGACTGGGATAAAAGACCTCTCCTTGCCGGAGAAGTATTCTGTGCATCTTGAAAAATTGCATTTGTAGCATATTCACATAATTTGCTCCTTAAAATCTTATTTTAAAATTAATCTCTTTTAACCTATAATTTGATGTTCCAGTTAGTCTCTAACTAACCTTTCAGTTCTTGGTTACTGTAATGTACAGGAAAACATAAAATAAACTGAAATCTTGTAGATAACACTGTCTGGAAAACAGAAAACTGTCTCATATAGCATCTGGAATAATCTGTTCCCTCAAATTTATATGTGGAACAGAGTATAAATCAAAACTATACAGAATTTTTCAGCACAGCCAAACCAAAAAACCTGTAACAGAAAAACTACCTGAATTCATCATGAGGTGCTAAAATCAAAGAAAGGTTTTATGGAAGAATTCTGTGTGAAAAAATAGAGTTAAGTATCAAAATGCTGCAAAACTTGAGTGTTTTCTTCAGCCTGATTAGGTTGCCATTTCAGTGGCTGAGCTAGAATTTCTTATTTAATGTAATGACATAAGAAAGGAAGAGGATTATGAATACAAGTTGAAAATCTCTTTTCAGTAACATTATTGCCTTGTCAAGCAGTAAGACTGTATTTATCACACTTTCTCCTTAGAAATATTATCTGGGTGCTGAAAGGTACTGACTTAAATTCTGGCAGAAACAGACTTGATTAGCATTCTAATTAGGATGAGTTGTGGCTATTTTTGCAAATAGGGAAAATGACTAAAAACACATTTCCAACTGGAAATTACTTTTCTAAAAAATAGAATTATTTCTTTGATGCTTGTCTTTATTTTGTAGAGGAGCAACTTGTTGATACATATGCTAGTTAATTTTGTCACTTAAACTGTTAGCAACTTACCATCTGAGTGTGGCCTGGTATTTGTGGTTTTTTGTTTTTCAAAAAGTAAGCAAGGAAAGATAAGCGGACTGGTTTTACTTTTTTGAATCTTTGTTGCAGGATCAAATTTTTATTAGCTAATGGAAACATTTTGAGCATATTTTTTGGGTAATTTAGTAAACATTTAGAGTTCTCATCCCATTAGAAACTGAAACACATTAATGGAATGTAATGTGACAGCTTAATGAGGCAGTATCTATTTCACCTGCTAGTCATTTCTTTCCCCATAAAGAACATTGATAAGTTTCAGACTTGATTCATTTTTTGACAACAAGCTTTATTCACGTGTTTATTCCGTTGGCAGCATTTGCTTCAAAATATCAGAGAAAAGAAAGAATTGAGTATTATTTATGCTATGTACTAGCAAAGCCCTTTAAGGAAAATTACTTTGCAGAAGGCTTTGCTTATTTTTTTTATTTTTTAAGCTCTTCACTAACAGAGTTTGAGCATCAGAAATACAAGATTTTTTGGTGTGCTTCACATGAAGGCTGGAACAGGAATTAATTCCTGACTTTTATTACCTTTGAGGTCGAGTTGTATTGATATCAATCCTGGATTCAGTTTGGGTTTTTTCTTTTTTTTTTTTTTGATGGGTAATGTAATCAAAAGTCTGTAAAGTAGTATTTATGATTTCTAAATTACGTGATTAATTTCTTCACTTTGTAGCAGCAGAGAAACGATTAGTTCTCAGGAATGTTCCAATAATGTTATCATTTGTGACACTCTCTCTATTTATCTATTTATCTGTTGATAAAGTATGAGGTTTTGTTTGGTTTCCAGATACTTAATAATCAGTTGGAGTGTAACACACTGTAGGCAGCAAACAAAGCATATGTTCCTTTACCTTTCCTGCACAATATGACTTCTGCAATGTCTGGAGGCGATTAAGAATATGGAAAACAAGTTCTCATGAATATGACCACATCTGTCTTTCTAACCAAATTCTCCTATGGGGTTTGAAATTCCAGCATTCTGAGCTCCTTAGAAACCCTTTCAGTAACTGAAGAATTTTTCAGAGCAATATTTAATGGGTTGTGTTTAAAGAAAATGTCATGTATTGTGGCAAAACAGAAGGGAAATAGTGTCTCAGTCATCAGCTACAGGGGCATTTCATGCTTCCTTCCTCAGTAAAATCACTGGTGATTTTAACTGCAGTTTTCTTTAAGCAGATATAAGCAATTGCTTGATCTTTTTTTTTTAACGTTTCCAAAGGACTAAGATTAAATAATTTTTAAATCCAAGTTCTCTTCATTTGTCTAGTGTATCTTAATCTGTGACACTCAGGTCAAGTGGAAGGTTAGCTTCTATTGTGGAATTAACTCCTCTATGAGACAGTGTTACAGTGATTAAATACTGCTGTAGGTTCCTTCTCTTTCTGCTCTGGAGTATGTGTGCAAAATAAAGCTCTGCTTTGATTTAGTGTTTTTATTTCCTTGCAGTCACAAGAGCTCCTGAATGGATTGATATGCTGCAAATATAAGGAGTTTGTTACATCAGTCCTGAGCAGCCAGATACTGTCTCGGTGCTGCTCATAGAGAAAAACAACAGCTTGTTTGTCATGAGTTATGCACACTGATGGCTCTGATGTGGAAGGCCAGTGTTCTGCAGTGCCACAAAACGGGCAGTCAAATTCCGACATGGAATTCTGCTGTTTTCTACCAGTTTTCTGCTATTAGTATTACCTCCATTTCTTTTCAGTTTTCAGGGAAAATTAGGTAGCCGAATAAGCTTATTTCAGAATATGCAAAGAAAGAACAGCCCCTTGAGGTACTGTGGGTTTTCTCTGTGGATCCAGCTCTAGCATTTCACCAAGTGACAGAGCACATTGTCCCACATGGAGCACCTTGCAGTGGGTAAGAGATTAATGTATAACTTCTGCAACTCTTCTGAACACCAAGGTACTGGTATAAATTCAAGACCAAACTAAATTTTTGGCAGTTTAATGCTATTAACATTAAATGGATTGTTTTGAATTAATTTCCTTATACTGATATATAAAGGGGAACCGTGTGAGACTGCGTATCTGTCAGACTTTATTACAAGGGCTTGGATGTGCCCTGAAACATTCTTCTTAAACGTGAGACTGGAGCTTCTGAGACTATTATTGGTCTTCTTTGGTCTTTGATAGCAGTACTTCTGAAGAGTTTGTTGAAGGAAACAGTACATATTTTATAGCATTTAATAGTACAAAAGGTTAGGTTTCTTGTCATTTATTTGAAAAATTTGTAGCAACTTCAGCATACATTTCCAATAAGGTGAGACACAAAGAACTGCTGGTTATAAATTTTTCACTAGGGAGAGAAAAGAAAACTCTATTGGTAGCTCAGTCAGCCTGGTGTGTAAGCAGGGAAGGCCCAGGAGAAGCAGAAGGAGACAGCCAGATGTCAGCTTGGTGGGGAAACTTTTATCCATTTCTGTTCAGGTTATGGGCTGTTTCATGAGAGAATGAAGGGTAAACATATGGAATAAGTTTCGGGGAAGTTATTTTGAAGCTAAAAGCATAAATGAAGTCAAAAAGACTTCATTTTCATCTAGGAAGATTTCTTTCTAGAAAATGGCAGTATTGGGGGGATGTTGTGAGAAAACAGGATGGCTGAATTAGCACTATCCCAAAGTAAGGAGATACTGAAGGCCAGATAGCCTTTTAATCCTAATGTTTGTGTGTCTTTTTTTTTTTTTTTAATTCCTTGAATACTTGTGTTCTGAAGTATCCATCTCCAGCCTGGTTCTAGAGAAATGAAGTTAAAAGATGGGTGGTGTTGTTGGTTTGGTAACAACTGTATTGCTATGGACAACAGAGTAGAGCAAATTTTGCTACTAGTTCACCTTTTATGGTCTGTTGAGATGTCATGAGCTGTGATATTAGTTTCAAAATATGACAAAACTGACAAGTTAACTGAGACTAAGGTTACTGTCCTTGGGCAACTGAAAGGAATTGCCCTTCACAAGTAGAGTACCATTCCACATTCCACATTAGGCAGAGTGCTGTAGGGAAGACTGTGCTGTATAGGCTTTTTTTTTTTGTTCAGTATGGTGATCCATTTATTACTCAAGGAGACAGTAGGGCACCATTTTAAAAAGCTGTTCTCAGTGTTATTTTGGTCCATTTTGAAGGCTACCTATTTACATATTCCATCTCTTTCTTTGTCAGCTTCACATAAAATGCTATTTTGGTCTGATCCTACTCTGTTGAATATAACTTTTTGTTGTTGAATAAACTTTCCTATCAATGTAGTTTGCTCCTGTCTGAGATCACCCAGGACTTACATCTTAATTGTGCTTTGTTATAAATGTGATAGTCAAAATGAGGAAAAATGAAGTATTCTTCTTTCCTGCTTGGGGACCATCTCTCCATGGTGCTGTATGTTTCATGACTTAACTTTCAATAAAATTGTAGGGGGCTTAGTTTGGAATTAACACCCTCACATTCTTGTGCTCACTGAAGAATCAAAGAATTGATTTAGTTGTAGCTAAGGGAAAAAAGCTTCTTCACATTAAGCGTTACAATTATACAGTGTTCTGTAGTGTGGTTCTCACATAAAAATTGTAGAAAAACAATGGTTTTTTGAACTAGCACAAGGGTTATTAAAATCTGGACAGTTCATTATTGCTGTCTCTGGTTTTATTTTTTTTTCTACCAGCAGCCTCTCTTGAATTGCAGTGTTTACATTCAGAGCCTTTGCTCACAAATGAAGACTCCCCGTAGTAGGTGATCCTATCCTTGTCCGACTGTGCTTTTACACTGAAAAGTATGAAATAAGAGCCTTAGTACAAACAGTACGAATAAATACACTTAGTGTGCATTGTAAAATCAGGAAATTTATGTTTATGCTTAAGTACTAAAAGATCTCACTGTTTAATTGTTTGGAAACAGAGTGAAGAAAACTTTGTGTTCATGTCAGCTACTGTTTCTGGCCTCTTCTCTCATCTGGCCTTCCTTCCTTCAGCCTCATACCCTCCAAGGGCCTCGCACGGCTGCTTTCCTTGCATGTAATCTGGCCCTTGAGCTTTATTATTTTAAATTACTCTTCACTTACACAAGTCAAAATCTGGAATTCCACTTCCAGATGTTTTAGGTCAAGAATGAGAGATAGGAATAACTTCCTAAAATTCAAGGGTGATTGTGTGAGATCTGAAAAGAGAGACTGGTGGTAGTGGAAAAAAGCCAGCACCTCACTGCTTTGTGAGCTGAAGCATCTAATTGTAACTAGAAGAGAAAAGTAAGTTAGGTGTCAAAATGTGTTTAGTATTTCTTTTTGTTGGTACTAAGGCAGCAATAAAAGATGTAGTCTTACATGATGATGGGAGAATCAGGAATAGTATTTGGTGTTTGTTGACTAAAGAAAATAGGATTTGAATGTAAATACCTCCCTAGAAGGAGACACTAATTATATGGTTCCTTGGAAGAGGAGTTCAGAAAAGCTCTGCTGTTCGTGCCAGAGTGAGCCATTTAAGCCATTATTACCATTCCCTTGCTGGTAAAGCGCTCCAAAAGTCCTGATGAAATTACTCATTTGCTGAAGGTGCTTAGAGGCTGCCTGTAGCCTACTGAGGTCATTTATGCAACCGATGGTGGCATCATGCTTGGGAATGCTGAAGGCACATAATCTGATCATGGACAGTGGCAGGGAGGGTCAGATTCCCTCTCTTTCCCGGGAGGAGGTGGCAGCTGGGAGAAGGCTGCCAAAGGTCCTCTTGATTTGCTTCTCAACCGCTGCAATGAGGTGCCTGTGGGAAGGTGAGTCTGTAGGAGAGAGTGGATGGAGGGCAGGAGCAGCTGGTTCCTGCTGTGCCTGCTCAGCCAGTGGGACTTGGATCTGCTGCTCCAAGGCCACCTGGCTTTAGAGAGTGAGCACCAGGCAACTGCTGAGGCGAGCACGGGCACAGCAGCGCTGACAGTGGCACTGAGGCATGGCTCTGCCCAGCACAGATTGGACACTGCTCAACTGCACTGCCTCCAAAATGGAAAGATGAGTTAGCCACCCTCCAGGGAAACTTCCTCTTACCTTTCTAGTGGTTTAAGTAGAAAATATCCCTACACAGGTTTGGCCTTGGGAAAAGTCAGAGGTTGAGATTGCACCTAGTTATTGCTGTTCATGCAGAAGTGAGCTCTTATTCTCTTGAGCACCTGAGCAGGTAACAGTCCCAATCTTAATCAATTAATCCATTTTATATTTTTTTTCCTGTGAAATAAACCAGGTGGCTTGATTCCCAGTTGCTTGGCTTTGATCATTAAACTATATGCCTTTTCAGACATATGAGTCTGAGTACCCTGTGATAGGCAAGCCAGGTGGATCAATGGAGCTGTGTGTTTTCTTGGAGTCTCTGTTAAGTTGTGGAATAAAACACAGCTTATTTTGAATTGAGGCAAAAAAATTATTTCTCCTTCACAGCGGTGAAGGGAATTGGTTGAGCACGGGTTTTGCTTCCAAAAGCACTCCTGCTGTACTTCATACTTTTGCCAGTTTCACGTGGAACTGCCTGAATTTCTCTCTCACTGTACATATAATGTAAAATATGTGTGGTGCTGAAATGTGGCTAGAGTATTATCTTTACTAAAGACTAGCGTGGCTGCCTTCATGAAATGATTGTAATACACTTGCTTTGCATGAAAAGCTTGTCCTAGTTCCATTAATGGTTATGTAAGCAGCACTAAAATATTGCATCTCTCTGTCTAGACATCAAAATAGTGGATTTGGACACCTCATGCTGACACTGAAGTTTTAGAATGAGCTCAACACTCACTATCCAATTAGTTGGTAATCTCTTTTTCTGTTTGGTTTGCGTTTCCCAACCAGGGAGGAAGATCCTTTGAGCTCAAAGTGAACGTGCTTTCCTACTGCCTGCCTACCTTCCCCCAGAAAGGGAAAGTATTGTCAGTAGAGCAGCCGTTACATAATACCCTGTAGACAAAATACTGGAGGCGGCACATTGTTCAGTAATCTGACATGTTCCTTTGCCAAACAGTGATTTCCGTGAAAAAACTTGTTGTCATAAGGAACTTGATGCATCATGTCACTTTATCCCTGTCTCTCCCTCTCCATACATATTAAATTTCTTACAAACAGGTGAAGTGATCTGAGCGAGATTAGCCAGTGTTCCAAGTTTGCTAAACAAAGAACTGGAAACAACAGGAGTGCTTTCAAGTGATGGTGATGATGGCTGGTGTAAATTTGGGATCAAAGCTAGTCTCATACTAAGAAAAAAAAAAAGTTTAATTATTATTCTGAAAGAAAGAGAAATGGAAAAGGATACCTATTCTGGCATGCCCAATATAATTAAATTAGATTCAGGCATACTTGCTTGCACTTAGGAAATATTTCCCTAGCTTAAAGCCCAGCAGATGGTTGCCCATGTCTTCTAATTCACTTCCTTTGGATGTGTGGGGTTTGACAATATATTTTGAGAGCACTGACAAAAGGTAATACCATTCAGCAGCAGCTAAGTCTCTGAAAATTGTAGGCATTCCCATGTTCCTTTTATTCCCTATGGTCTTCTGTGTTAAACCAGCCCATTCCACTTCAGCTACCAAGTGCCACTTTCTCTATGGACAGTCATACTCAGTTGTTAGTGTCTTGCAAAGCAAATGCCAGCTTTAGGCAATGTAGCTGTGCTGCATCTGCTTTAATAAAAGCAGCATGCTGTAAGTCCAGGAGTTTTTTCAGGAAGTACATTATTTTGATGAAGGACTTTAAATTACTGTCCAAAGCAAAGAAGGCTTTGGTGTACACTCTTAGAGTGATGCAGTAGGTCTGCATGGAGGAGGTCTTTGGAAAGTCGATAGAGTATCTGTCCCTCTGCAGATGTTGTTTCCTCATTGTTTCAAATAATTTTCATTTACTTCTCTAAGAATGGCATTTCTTATTTACTTAGGATAATGCAGTATCTGTTTAGTAAGTTTGCATGCCAGCAGCAGCCCAGTGATCAGAAATAGCTCCTTGCTGTGAAGTATTGCTGCAGTGGTGGTAAATTCCTGTGCAGAGCTGCCAATAATATGAATAGTAATGAATATCTTATGTAGAGCCTTAGAACACCTAGAAATGAGATGACACCATAACTCATCAGTAAGGAATCTTCCCTAGATACTGTTTAAAGTCAAATGACGGAATTTCTGTTGGAAGTAATGAGATCAGGAAAACAAGTCCTTGTCCTCAGGAAAAAAATCAGTTGAGAGACTCCTGAACAGAAATACAAACCTTGTTTCTACCTTGGCCTTTTCCCTTACTACACAACAACCCCTGTGTCCATTAGATTTACCCATCAGCCACTCTAAACTTTTTGACATCAAAATCTGGCACAGTTTTTTATATTTCCCTTTTAGGTGTGAAGCTCTCACCAGAGAAGAGTTGATTTTCTCTTCTTAGGCAGCCCTTTGGCTTCCTTCAACAGGGAGTCATCCACCATTAGGAGCTGGATGCCCTTTCTCAGGCTGCAGCTATGTGAAGAGTGTGGGTCCCACCTTTCCACCTTGGTCTCTTCATTGCTTTGATATGCTCAAAAACCTCTGTGAGATGTGGTATTTAGCTTGAGCCCAGTCTCTGTTCTTAACCAGGTCAAAGGATTTTAGTAATACTAACTTAAAGAAAGTAGTACCTACAAGATTCCTCTTTCTAAAGATTATTTTGTGGGAGTTGTTTTGTTAGCTGTGTATGCGTGATGCAATCAGGTTTTTTTCATGAGCCCTCGCCTAAAGTAAAATTGCCTCAGAAGTTCTCCAAGTTATGAGTAGGCAAAAGCTGCAGAGCCTAGAATTAAAATACTATCAGATTTTTTTTTTTACCATTTTACCTGATTGTCTACATATGGCCAATATAAAATCAAGCTAAGTAGTATTTATTTTTTATCTCTTCCCCCAAAGGTCTTGAATTTTAAAAGGTTTCTCATAGTTTTAAGTTAGTTCTTGGTTTTGTCTAGTTTGTTCACCTGACCTTATAGGTGATCTACCAAGTGTTTTTTCGGTGTGGTGGTTTTGTTTTGTTTTTTTTTCGTTGGTTTTGTTTTGGTGTTTTGGTTTTGGTTTTTGTGTTGTGTTGTTGTTTTGTTTGTTGTTGTTGTTTTTGGGGGGTTTTCTTGTTGGTTTTGTTTGTTTGTGTGTGGGTTCTTTGTGTTTGTTTGTTTGTTTGTTTGTTTTGGGTTTTTTTTGAGATTGAATTCATGCTTCAAAGCTTGCTTTCCCTTGTGGCTTTCTGAGAAATGAAGTATCACAATATGCATTCAGAGTAAGAATTAGTAATTCTGTTTGACTAATCTCTGAACTCTCAAAACTTTTCAAACAGATGGCATGAAATGTATTGCCAAAGCCCATGCATTACTGCTGAGTGATGTCAATTATTTAATTGAACTCTGACAACTTGCTAACCAAACCATAAACCTTACACTGTGCACTAGGAACACATGTGGATTGAGATAAACTCTTCTGTAAGTAATAATAAATGAAAAATGATTCCCATATATGTTGCAGGAAAAGTTATAAAAATATACTGCTAATATTGTTTATAAACAAGACAATCAATTGCTGTTAGCATACCATACTGAATATAAGTGGTCCAGCCTCAGGCAGCCTGAGGGAAAGGCTGTGGATGTGTCTACCTGGACTTCATCAAAGCCTTTGACACTGTGTCCCACAGCATACTCCTGGAAAAGCTGTCAGCCCTCGGCTTGGGCAGGTGCACTCTCCACTGTGTTAAGAAATGTCTGGATGGCCAGGCCCAGAGAGTGGCGGTGAACAGTGCTGTATCCAGTTGGTGGCTGGTCCCCAGTGGTGTCCCCCAGGGATCAGTGCTGGGCCCAGTCCAGTTTAATATCTTTATTGATGATCTGGATGAGGGGATTGAGTCCACCATTAGCAAATCTGCAGATGACACCAAGGGAGAGCAGTGATCTGCTGGAGGGTAGAAGGGCTCTGCAGAGGGATGTGGACAGGCTGGATCCATGGGCTTAATCCAACAATATGAGGTTTAACAAGGTCAGGTGCCGGGTCCTGCGCCTTGGCCACAACAACTCCCTGCAGCACCACAGGCTGGGGGCTGAGTGGCTGGACAGTGGCCAGGCAGAAAGGGACCTGGGGGTACTGATTGATAGCAGACTGAACATGAGCCAGTGTGTGCCCACATGGCCAAGAAGGCCAGTGGCATCCTGGCCTGTATCAGCAATTGTGTGGCCAGCAGGACTAGGGAAGTTATTCTTCCGCAGTACTTGGCACTAGTGAGGCCACACCTTCAGTACTGGCCCCCCAAATTAGGAGGGATGTTGAGATGCTGTATCATGTCCAGAAAAAGGAAATAAAGGTTGGCAAAGGTCTGGAGCACAAGTCCTGTGAGGAGCAGCCAAGGGAGCTGGGGTTGTTTAGTCTGGAGAAAAGGGGAGACCTTATCACTCTCTATGATTCCCTGAGAGGAGGGTGTAGCCAGGTGGGGGTCAGCCTCTTCTCCCAGGCAACCAGCAATAGGACAGCCTTAAGCTGTGACAGGGGAGGTTTAGGTTGGATATTAGGAAGAAATTCTTCCCAGAAGGGATGATTGGGCATTGGAATGGGCTGCCCAGGGAGGTGGTGAAGTCACTGTCCCTGGAGGTGTTTAACAAAAGGCTGGATGTGGCACTCAGTTGACAAGGTGGTGTTAAGTCATAGGTTGGACTCCAAAGGTCTTTGGAGTTGGGCTCCAAAGGTCTTTTCCAACCTAATTGTTCTTGTGATTCTGTGATTCTCATGAGGGAGCTGGAGGTGTTTAACCTGGAACAAAGGAGGCTTAGGGGTGACCTTATTGCTCTCTACAACTACCTGAAAAGAGGTTTTAGCAAGGTGGGGGTCAGGTTCTTTTCAGAGAATCACAGAATAGCTGGAGTTGGAAGGGACTTCTCGAGATCATGTAATCCAACCCTCCTGCTGAGCAGGTTCACCTAGAGCAGTTTGCACAGGATTGTGTCCAGGTGGGTTTTGAGTATTTACAAATAAGGAGACTCTACAACCCCTGTTCTTTGATCTCTTAACCTCTACTTTTCACAAGAAACAAGAAGTAGGATGAGAGGAAATGACCTCAAGTTCTACCAGGGGAAGTTTAGATTGGATATTAGAAAAAATTTATTCCCTGAAAAGGTTGTCAGGCATTGGAACAGGCTGCCCAGGGAAGTAGTTCAGCCACCACCTGGCAAGGTGTAGATGTGGCATTTAGGGACATAATTTAGTGGTGGACTTAGCAGTGCTGGGTTAATGGTTGGACATGATCTCAAAGGGTTTTTTCAGCCTAAAATGGCTCTGGTATTCTAAGTTGACATTATTTCAGTAGTGACTTCTTTTTTCCCCCCAGGGTCTTTAAATGAGGTATGATACTGTCTCTCACTTACGTAATCTGTTTTGTATTTATGTATTAAACAGATGAAAGTACAGTAAGAATATATTCCTGTAGGGGAGAAGATAGCTGTGTTAGCTTGTTACATAACTGACCCTACGGTAACTACAAGGAACAGTTCAGAAAAAGTAGTGAATGTAAGTTATCGGGTGCCTCTGTGTATGGCAAGGTACAGTTTCCATGCGAGGAAACAGTTGCTGAACATACACACTTAAGCTTCTTTGCTGAACAGTTTGGTAGAAATAGCTGTTTCTTTGCTTCTTGACAGGTAAGGAAATAAAACCTGAGAACGTGATACATGAATTATAAATAAAAGGAGAATTGGAGCTGGACTTTTTATAACCTTTGGATAATTGCTTTCAAAACCAGAAAAACTTTAAATTCATTTTACTCAGTGAAGACTAATGTTGCAAACGTCTATCCTTTATTGGAGTTTGGTATTGGGTAGGGTGGATTACCTTTACACAGAGATGTAATTTGTTCTGAACATTCTTCTCTTTCTGTAGCTGCAGTGCTTTGTCTCTAAATGTGCTGTTCTGCCTTCTTTTCCAACAATGCAACCTTACAATGTTTTCAGCTCAATACCTGACTTCAGCTATCCTAGCAGATAACTGGAAGGCTGGGCTTGATAATGGAGGAGGAATGTGATAGCAATCGCAGTGTTGACACAAAGTAAATGAAGGGCATAGTTTTCTAGAAAATGGAGTCATGTAATAGTAAGAGGATTAGAAAACAGTGGGACATCCAGTCTGCAGAGCTCCCCTGAGACTTTTTCTCCTAAAACTACTTGGAGAGATGAGCGCTTGCTTCCAGCCACATTCACGAGGATTTTTATGAATACTTAAAATGCCATTATGGAGGAAATTAATCTGAAAACATAAATACTTTATGAAATAAAAATAGAAGACTAAAATGCAGGTTCAAAAAAGAACCTCCCAGAATCACTCAGATACAAGACAGGCTATATCTAAAGCAATATGAATATTTCTTCAAGGTGAGAATTGACTTATATTTTCTCTTGTTGTCCTTGACTGAAGGATATTTATATCTCAAAAAGTATTTAAAAGATAAACAGAACAAATGCATGAAAATAGTTTTTTAAATCCTTCTGTACTGTGTTCTCATGCTGTAGGATGAAAGAGGATAAAATTTAAATTCTACCAGGCTTTTTAACTGTGCAGCTTTGTTCCAACAGAATAGTGTTAGAGACAGATATTTCAAAGCATAAAAGATGTATATGCTCCCTAGCCTTTTTATTGAAACTCCTCTTTAGTTAGTGGATCAACAAGCCTGCTACAGAGTTTCTAAGAATTGAGCATTAAAATGCAAATTTTTTTTTAAACTATTTTGTATTCTGTACAAAATAGTGTAAACATTCTATAATGTTGCTTTCAAGCAGCAACAAATGTTGAATACCGTTCCAGAATTGGCACCTTGGAGAATCTGACGTACACAGTGCTGAAGCTAAACTAGGTTTCATGGAGAAACGAGCCTGGTGCCTTAGTAAGTCTCCAAGTTAAGAACGTCTGCATGGCTACCATTGGATGCTGTCATGGGACAGTCAGGAAGGTCTGTTGTCTCTGGACAAAAGAGTGACCCAAAATACAGGGTGCCTTTGGTTGCTTAGCATTCATCACCTTCTTCCCAAGGTTTTTTGGTGGGCTTTTGTTTTTTTTTTTTCTCTTAGATAGCCTCTGCTGCTGTGTCACTATAAGTAAATCATTCCTTTATGAGGAAGAGAAAGTGAGCCTGCTGATAGAGGCTGGAGTCAGTTCCTCTTAAATGCAGTATACAGTAGATTCTCTGGAGAAATTTCTTGTGTTACTGTGAAGCTTCTAGAACTCATAAAATAGCTCTAATAGCTCTGGGTTCCCAAAATAGCTCTACTGTGAGACTGCAAGGTATTTGTTTGTTTTGTGGGCTAGGTGCCAGGTTATTTCCACATAGAAATGCATTTGAAGAACAACTTCACAGGCTTTCTTAGCCCTCACAGGACATTCTGTGTAAGAGTGCAGTCTGCTCTCCCTCCAGGTTTGTTAAAATGCTTTTGATTGACAGTGAATTTATTTGCTGGATTTCGTGAAAAGAAATGATCGTGTGTTTATCAAAAGATGACACCATCCATGTGCAGAGAGAGCTATCACTTTCCACAACTTGGGTTGCCATCTTTTCCCAAAATTGGCACTTCAGGAGTTCTGCCCACCCTGTGCCAGGAAGACATGTTAATACTATTTTACAGATGCCTGACTGCACCTCACTGAAGCTTTGTTTTGGCTCTTGGCTGGAAGGTTGTAGGTAGCCTGTTGGCTGAGTTATCTGTGAGCTGTGTAAAACCAAGATCACATTTGCTGGTTGTGTTGGTTGACACTGGTCTGTGGGACTGTCTAAGCACCAGGAAGCATAGATGTCACTCACCTGCAAAGAGCTGGGGAGGCACTTAGGTTTTATTGGGGGAAAAAAAATGCTTGCCAAGGCTTTAGTTTTGAGGAGATACTTCTGAGTAACAAATGGAAAGTTGTGCGTTATGCAGGCTTTGATTTAGTCTGTAATGTAATGCTGATTTCAGTTCTCTGCATTTTCCAGTTTCTCTGACACATCTTTAGAGATTTGCCCTTTTTTAATACAAATTATCTCTCAGGAAGGATAAAATTGCCTGTACTAAAAGCCTTTTTTCAGAATTAGTGGTTTCTGGTAGAAGTGCACTTTGTCAGTTTTTTGGATTTTTTTATCAGACGGGGAAATCTTTTTAATACTAAAGAAATGTTTGTAATAAAAGGAAAAATCTGAAAAGAGTGAAAATTTGTTTCTCAGGACGGCATTGCCTTTATCATCAGAAAACCATTGTTTGGTGGATCCTTTGCTGACTGTGGAGCCATTTCTGAAAGCTTCCCTCCTGGACTGATGTCAGGTGCAGCAAAGCATTGAAAGGGAAACCTCTCAAAGTGAGGAGGCAGCAGAGGTGGTGGATTAAGTGGTGTTTAATTGTCCTAACACAAATAAGGATGATATTTGGTACTTTATAAGGTCCCTATACCTTCACATTGCAGCAGAAATACCTTTTGTGCAGTGGCCTTTGTCCATGCTGTGCATACAGTAGTGGCTGGTACTTAGTGCAGCTATAGAAAGATTGATATAGTTATGGTTGTCAAAGCTCAAAAAGTTACACCTGGGATTTGCAGACCCTGCTTCAACCATGACACAGCCAGAGAATAATATCAGGAGTTGTTGAGGATCGGTTGAGTTGTGAAAGGGGAGTTTTAATGAAAAATCCATCGTGTGCTGTGTTATTGTTCTTCATGGGAATACTCAGTTTTGTGCTACTACCTCAGTACCTTGCGTCTTTGCTTTTATCTATTGAGCAGGGTGATGATTTTACATATTTTATATGATTCGTTTCTGAGAGATGTGCCAGCTGTGCCTGTAAAAATTTTTCTGTAATGATATAGTGAAAGAAAAAATTAGTCAAAGGATGGGATGACATCAGAACAGGATTTTTTAAAGTAGTGAAAGAAACAGTGAGCTGTGAAGATACGACGAAGGGCATTCAGTGAAAGCTGACCACCCAAATTGGGAAGTCCAATCCTGCTTTTATAAATTTAGCTAGTTGCCCTAGATAACAAAATTCACTTCTCCATAAGTGTTTATGTCGAACTCTAATGAAATATATAATTGACCTTATTCCATGCAGTCACCAAATTATTCCATTCCAGCAAATTCAGTGAAAAAAAGACTACACATCATTAATATTAGGAACTTTTTCTCACTGTTGTTTTATTTTTTTTCTGGAATGGGAAAGGAATTGAAGTCCAGACTATGGAAATTGCACTGTAAATTTTCTAAAGGAGTGTTATGCATAAAATGAATATATCTGAAAACAATTTGGGTATCTGGATTATCTTATTACTAAAAAAAAAAAAAACAAAACTCTAGAACTTGGCATATAGTGATATGTAAGATGAGATTTGAAACACAAAATGAATAAAGTCTCTTTTCATAAAATGTAGTACTTTCTCTGTGGTTTTAAAAAAATCTTTAGGTATGGCAGTTTTGAGTTTTCTGCTGTCATCCTAGTATAAGCCTAAGCCACCCTCTGATCAAGTAGTTTGCCAAATATAGTTATATTTCCATAATATTCTGGATGTGTGCCTAATCTCTTCTTCACATATGACTCCTGATTTTTACAGAGATTGACATCAAGAGGTGTTTTTGAAGCGCAGGAATGTAACTGATACCCAAATTTCTTCTTCATATGCTGTTGGCATCCGGGTGAAGGGTCTATTTCAGTAATAATCCAAGACAGTAGGTTCTTTGGCCTGTATTTGGGCACCTAGGTAAATACCATGGCTCTCAATACCATCAGGGGTTCATTAGCTTTCAGTGTTTCTGTTACCAAGTGTTCAGATTTCAGGCTCATTTCTGATCTAAGATATTTAACAGCGGAGTGTTGTCCTTGGAAAATCTTTTACTTGGCTTGCTGCATGCAAATCTGGCGACAGACTACTCAAGATAAGTGTTGAAGTGCATCAGCCTGTTTGAGATTGTAACTAATTCAACTTAATCAATTTCTAAAGAATGAAATTGGTTAAATGACTGTTCTAGCTGAAGAACTGTCATTTGTTACAGAAGGTGGAGTATTTTGCTACCCGTTATACTTGGGCTGTGAAAAGTTGACCCAGTTTACCCTACAGTAATTTGGCGACCTCCGAAATGACATGAAAGTTCTTCATGTCTTTCTAAAGCCCTTACAAATACACACTGCAGTTGACTCATTTTTATTTCCCCCACAACATTAAGAAATTAGGAAATGATTCTATACACTGGCCAGTGCAGTTATAATAGGTATTTTTATTCTTTGGGGGGTTTTTTTGGCTAATATGTATGTTTAACCTTACAAAAGGATTCTTCAAGAATACCATAAGCATTGTTTAGCCCAACCTTGGAAAGTCCTCTTCTGTGTCTGTCTGCATCCTTTCACCTTCACCACCCAGTATGTCATACTCAACCCAAAATAGTCACTCATTTGAGTGATGTTAGTTTTAAAAGCTCAGATGATGTTGATTGAGAAAATAAACTTTCAAGTATAATTTTGATCTAACATATTCTTATAGACATTCGAACTGAAGTGTTAGTATTTTAATTGAAGTGACAAGGGAAGTGTTTCTCTGTAACACTTACAAATATATTACCATGATGGCAACACAAAAAACTAGCAATGAAGGAAAGTATTTATTTACATTTCAGTAGTTGGAAGGGCGATATTTTAGTGGTTGCCTCATATGCCAGAAAAGTGCCTTTTAATTTACTCTTAAGTAAACACAGATGAGTGGGATTTTGTTTTTCACCACCAGTTTTCACTGATTTCTGATGAGCATGGTTAAGTTTGAATGATGGAGTTGTTACTTGCTGGGCTAATCAGTGCATAAAATCACTCTCAAAACTAAAAAGTAATTATGTGGGGTAGAATATGGAAGGGAAACAAGTAATAAAATAAAGTTAGGAAGCTGTTTGAAGATTAAAGCTACAGATTAAACATTCATGAATAAATTATCAAAGGCTTTATCAAATGGCTAAACCTTGGAAAAACTTGACAACACTCCTATGTCTGTTTTTCTTGTTTGTCTAGAATGCTTGCTTTATATAACTGCAGAAAGACTTTCTTGTTCAAGAGAAATCATTTAGTTTAAAAACATTCTGACTTTCTCCACAAGTGATTTCTGTCATTTAAAGGAAATTTTTGTTTGTAAGAGCATACACCTGGCAAGTTTTCAGATGCGAGGCACAAGGTTCTGCATTTTCTTTTAAGGTTTTTTTGTTGTTAGCCTTTCCAAAAGAGAATGTGATGTTTGTGTGTTACATTGCAGACTTCATCTGCTTGGGTTTTTATGAGGTAATTTAGATAAAATTTTTTTTTCTTTCCTTTTTTTTTTTCCTCCATCTCCTGTTTTTTTAATTCTTCTAGGAACTTTTATGAAGTGGTTCTGAGTTTTATATTATTATAGTTAGTAATGTACCGAGTTGTTAGACACTGAAGTAGTCATGGGAGATCAGTGAGGTGGCCACTGGGAGAGAACCACACCCCGTGTTGACATATCATCTATAATACATTTATTTGTCAGGACAGATACAGTAGGTACAGCGATTCCTGTTCTACAAACAGCCTTGTATCACAAATCAGAGCTTCAGTCCTACACTTCAGACCTGTCCTGTGGTGGGGGAATGGGATACTCAGCCAGGCAACATGCACGGTGCATGGATCACAGCTCAGCTACTACATGTAGCAGTTGTTCTCATCAGACTGCAGATCCTACGAGGTATCTGAATTCCAGGCATCACATTTCTCACCTCTGACCACTCTGCGGGCCCTGGGACTATTGTCTTAATTTTTTATTGCTCCCTACATTAGCTCATTGGCGCAGTCACATAGCCCCAGGCCAATCTCTCTGACTTCCTCCTTCCTTGAGGCTAATTAGTGGTTGCTGCTGTGGTTTCTATCACCCTCTGGCCGCCTGCCTATATGTGATACAAGAAATGTTGCCTTTGTTATCCAGCACATGCTGGATTCATCTAGTCAGTTTGAGCTGGACAGGTTTAGTTAAGTCTCATTTATTTAGGTGGTGCCTTGGGTATGTTAACACCAGGTGTTGTGTATTGTGTAAATGAGAATTCTGGGCAGAATATTAACTAGAGAGGCTAAAGGCAGCCCCTCAGTAAGGTGGTTCAGGTGCCCTGTAGTTACAAATATTGTAATAAAGGGAGTAGTATTCTGCATTACCCATCTGTGGTTCTGATCTCTCCATCCCGTTCATGCCAGCCTCTGTGTCCCCATATCGAAAGGAGCCACAGAGCTCAAGTGGTTGAGTGGCTATAAATGGAATTTTCAGAAGTGTTTTGTAGAAGCTTTTTTCTGCTCAAATGTCTTTGCCTGAAATACAGTACTTGCCCAGTAACTGAGTGTTGGCAAGATGAAAGGGTGCCCAAAACAATATTCTTTTATTTTAAGACTGACCCTGAAAGCTGATTTTGTGTTTTTCATTGGTTTGGATAAATATTTTAGAGATTTTAAGTTTATTCTTTTTAGATAGGCAGCAACTGTAAATTGGCTGAAGAACCTACAGAACATCAGAGAACTAGCTACTAATTCAGTGGCACTTGGCTGAAATCCTTCCTAGAAAGCAAGACAGTATCTTTCAATGCTGGCTACCTCTGTATTGCCAGCTGTACTGTACAGCTTATAAAGTCACTTTCTCAGGGACGGTCTTGCCTGTAATCAGATGCTTAATTCCTTCTGAGTGTATAGTAATGATCTGAACACCACAGTATGCCTGTCTTTTTCCTAACCCGATATAAACATATAATAGGTAGTTCCCATATAAATATTGAACTGTATGATTCTATGGTAAGGAACCATTTGGGCGTATTTCTACTAATTCTCAGGTTTTTGAGATTTAAGATGATTTAAGAAAGAGGTGTAGAGTTGTTTGACCTTTTTTGCAGGATGGACCAATGCAATAGGGACCAGAAATCTTGCAGGTCATAGTCAAGAAAGCATAACTTTAAAACTGGTGGAAACTTTCCTAGAATAGAGCTGACTTTTTTTAGAGACAGAAATGCTGATTCAGGTTCAGAGGGGAATTCTCAAAGTCATGATTAGTCTTTTCTCCTGTAAGGGGAGAGAAAATTAAGGGGAAGAGAGAAAATGCAAACTTTTCGATTTTAGTGGGACTCTATACCCAGCTCCTGTAATCCTTTTCTGCAGGCCTGTATAAATGTTCCCCTTTACTTACTTTGAGATGCTGAGGAAGCAAAGTACAGAAGAGGGCCTCTAGGTCCTAACCACATATCCTGTACATAACAAATGAGCACTTAGTTTATTTCCATTTAGCCTGGAGTCCTGTCCTGCACCTGTGCAAATGATAGCTTGGGAGGTGGATCTGGAGTAATGCACTGGGTCAGCACGTGGCAGCAGATCATGCTGGTATTACTGAGGCAGCATGTCTGGATGTTTTGCAACACTTTTGTCTACACTGATGGTTTGATTTAGTGATATCAGTTCAAATTCTTTTCAGTGCTGAAAAGCTTTAAAAGTGACGAAAGTTTTGACTAGTCCTGAGGGACCATACTGACTCCATGTATGGGACTCATACACTGAAAGGTTTCACAGAATTCAGGAATAATGCCCACAGCATGAACCACTAATGCCATTGCTGAGTTGCTGGGATCCAGCCATGATTCCTGCATTTCTTGAATGTCGCTACTGCATCAGCTTCTCAGGACATTTTGTCCAAACACCAGGAGGTTGACAGACAGGTCCACGTTTGGCCTGCAGCATTACTTACACTCTGGTGCTGTCAGTGATGAAACTGTATAGCATGGTCTCAGAGCTGACTATAGGTGACAGCAGGTGTTCCATTACTCACTGTCTGATAACCCTTTTCTTGGCTCAACCCCTGCTGACCAACACAATGCAACATACCGTTCCACTGGACCTCTGATTGAGTCCGTTTGTGGCACTCAGATAATGCTCTCTAGGTGCCTGAAAAATGCCTGTAGGGCTTTTTACTAGCTCCTTGAAAGACCCATGAAGGTATTGTAATTTTCTGTGCTGTTTTCCTAAAACTGGTTTCCTGAGCATGGAGCAGCAGCTGATGATGAACTAGTCCTAGTTTGTTCTCTTGCAGTATGTTGGTTAAGTATCTCAAGCTGTTTTGCACACGTCATATTGATCAACATCATCCAGAGTCTGGGATGCTTGTGCCTGGGGCCTGGAGAGGTTTTACAAGCAAAGAATCACAAAGAACAAATCAATTAAGAATCTGGAATTGTCTCCTTCCGTGATATTCTGGCCTCAGTGTGTGCTAACAGCACATTACTTGGATGGTCTAGTATGAAGACTTCATAAAGGTAGCCCAGTTAGAAGTTTTGGGGCTTGTTGGTGCTGCACTCTGCAGACCTTTGCAAAGACAGAGGAAGCAGCCTCTTGTCTCATTGTGAACATCTCTCAGGTGATTTTAATGCCTGGTAGTGTACCACTCTGCACAGGATCTGTAGTGGAAAGTTATCCCTTTATGGTGTTTAAAATATTGTCAGCTTACGTATGTGCTTACCTTTGGGATAGCTGTTTGTAGTTAGTTACATTTGTAGAAACATATATATTTATTTTTAATAAAGATATTTATGTAAAGTAATTTTGGTGGATTTTTTTATATGGCTGCACATAATTTTTTTTCCTATAAAATGTGCATCTGGTATGGCCTCAATATTTATGAATTTTTCCATAGTGAATCATATTTAAACAGTGGATTTTGGTTGGGGTGGAAGGCACAGAGTGGATTCTTTCTTGCTCTTTATCCAGGACTGTTTTCTAGACTGCTCCATATTGGTTGTTTTCCCCATTTTGTGAACCAGACAAGATGCTGTATCTTTCATAGACTCATAGAATCATTTTGGTTGAAGAGGAACTTTAAAGGTCATCTAGTCAAACACCTCTGCTGTGTGCAGGGATATCTTGCAAGAGCAAGGGACCTTGCACTTGGCCCTTTTGAACCTCGTGAGGTTCCCAAGGACCCACTTTCAAGTGTGGACCCACTTCCAAGGTCCAGATCCCTCTGAATGGCATCCAGTCCCTCAGGCATCTCGATTCCATTGTCTGTGTTACTGATGAAGACGTTGCAACCAGCTATTTAATGTTCACAGTCCTTTTGTCTATTGTAAAGAGTAATACAAACCTTATTTAGAGACTGTAGGTTCAAGTATATTACAAGGCAGTTGTACTTCGTTTGTGGTACCACAGGTATTGTATTTTATTAGTGCTGCATTAATAAGAGTAAGCCTTGGGAAAACATCTTGGATCACACTGCATTCTGTGGTGGCTGAGTAACAAGAGGATATTTGGAAGCCAAAAGACTTCTTTCTAGTTGTGAATACAACTGGGGACTATTGCTGTGAATGACTTTTTTCTACCATTTCAAAAATTAAAGGTTGTTTGCCCTAGTCGATGTAATAGGTGATCTTTGATCTAATAAATGAAGCAGGATCCTCTTGAGGGGGCTGTTAATGTGCCATTCTACTTGCATGCTACTGTTGCTGTTTTGTCAAGAGGGTTGGCTGTTAATATCTTGATTTTCTCAAATATATTGCACTGTAATAGTCTGTAAGTTTGTTTAGCACCTGTTCAGGATAAAGTGCTGGCAGGGTGCACAACAGAAATTGCTTTATAATGTGGCCTATGGAAAAGGCTTTAGAAACACATTACAGTGCTTTGAAATTGGCACACTCCTGTGCCATTCCAGCTTGCTTCCAAGAAAAAAGCACCATTGACTCTGGCAAGATAGTGTGCCCAGATATGAAATCCATCACCTTAAACAATGAGAAGCTGACATAGCATTGTAATTGAACCAGTGTGGGCATTGTGCCCAGCTGCAGATGTCTTTAGAGTTCATTGCTTTAGACAGGAATAAAATCCCAGTCTGCACGTTTGCACGTGGCTGTTGTGGAGTTGGCATGAACTCCTGAAGAAGAGAGCTGGCTATTAAGAAAGCAGTTATGCCTCCTGTAGCGATAATGTTAAGTCACTGATGTGAAAACATGTATAGCTGTCTGGGCTGGTACAAGCTGTTGCTCTGGAGCAGGTGAGGTTTAGATGTGGCATTTTAAAGCTCTTGCACTGTTTGGTAAATGATCCCTCCTATTAGCACTAGTGAATTTTGAGAAGTAGATCTTGACTTGAAATATTTGAAAAATGTCTTTAAAAAGATTTTAAGATTGAAAAAGAAAACTTGCACATACTGGGTTTTTTTTTTTGTTTGTTTGTCTGATTGGCTGGTTTTTGTTAACTTTGAGGGTTTTGTTTCAACTCATTAAATACCAGTATATATTTCTTTATCCTGTTGTTGTAAGGTTAGACTTGAAATCCGTCCTAGAGACTGCTGTGATAGAGTAGAAACCGTACATTTTAATTTCAGAAGCACCCACAGCACTGCAAGGAGATTAATTATTTGCAGGCTTGAAGTATGGAGTAGTGTATTAATAGTATGAGCATTCTGGGTACATAGGTGTTGGCCTTCCACTGACAGAAACAGTAATAAATGTAGTAATGTAATATTATTCTCATACATGATAATTCTATTAAATAAACATTCCAGATTATTCAGCTCATTATGATTTGTGAATACAAAACACTTCATCTCTTCCCTAATGTGATAGTTTGGATATTAGAAGAAGTAGAGACCATCCACATTCGAAAACAGAAAGTAGGTTAGATCCTTTTAATGTTACTTGACTAAGATTTTGCAGTAGGTGGCTGATCTAAGAACTGATAGTAAATCTCATATCTTCATGTGCAAAGCATAGGAATCATAAATACTGGGTGATGCACGTTCTAATTGGAGCTTTTAGCTTCTATATTTTTCCAGTTCATGCGTTGATGATGTGATTTTGAGAGCCAAAATGACTGACTCCTGATAGAAGGAAAACAGCAAATTACTGCAAAGACATTAGGGGTACTGAAAAGTTTCAGAATATTCACATATGCAGCAGGACTCTAAATTAGATGCCATTTTCAGTCTCAATTTCTTTAGGCTTTGAAACTGGGTTTTTGTGTTGACTGAGAAAATAGTTTGAAATCTTTTAAGATTTGGTATAATCCTTAGAATGCTTTGTCGCTGTGTTGATGTGAAGGTAACAAAGTAATGGTTGTGTGCTTGTCAGATTTTAATTACTTTAATAAAAACCCCAACGAACAGCTACTAATTGCCAGCACTACACATTATGTAAAATTCCCATTCTTCAGGCAGGTATTAACTGAAGGAAGTGTTCGACATATGGTATGGCGATTGAGAAGGCAACTTGACAGTTGCCTGTGATGTTCTACAGAATGTGAACATGGGTTAAGAAGATTGCAACTCTCAATCTGACTTTTTTGGTAATTTACATACGTGACAGCATCTTAAGATTGAAAAATTAATTATATAAAAAAGGTTTGATGCCTATGCACTTTACTGTTATGGGATGTCTTGACAATCTCATGCAAGGAAAAAGTGTTGAGATAACTTTGGCTGGCATTTTCATTGTGCAAGTGTGCCATGAAGACTGTCCAGATGCAGACAGGTGCCCTCAGGTCTCATGGAAAGCAAAGAAGTATCTAGAAGATGGTTCTACGCTGAGTAGCAAGCAAAAATGAGGTTGTTCAGAAAACTGAGACTGATCCTTAATATGAGTAAGTGCTGGATGCAGGAGGCTGTGATGACTGGATTTCAGGAAGAGGGTAGAACAGAAAAATAAATACTTGTACCTTTACTTATAATGAAAGAGCACTATTTACTCCTGTATACTATTTTCTACCCTGTTCTGTCTACATGGTGCAAAACTTCTCAGTGGAGCAATGATACTTTCTTAGTCATGACTGAAGTTTTTCAGCTCTCTATGATGTATGAAAAACATAGTGATGAGGATTTTACATTGCATGCCAAGCAAATTTCTTGGGTACCAGTGCTAATTCAGTACAACTTGGTTTTCTGTATGATAGATTCACTGTGTGGGAGAACTGCACAACGGCATTGAACAAACGCTTAGAGTTGTTTGTGCAATTTAGAAGACTTTGGAAGGTAATTTCAATAATCCCCTGCTGATCCTGCTCTGAAAAATCTGTATTAGCCAGAGAATATAAATACATGAAGTTTTCCAAAAGCTCCATGTACCTGCAATTTTACTAGTGCTAGGAAACTGTTTTTCATATTCAATCTGTTTCTTGAAGCAGAATTAATAACCTGATTTCAAATAGCTTTACCACTCCAAACTGTTTTTCCTCAAATAATTACATAGATTACATAGACTTGCATACTTCAAGATAAAAAATTTGGTATGCACACTTCCTGACTATGAAGAAGAAATAATGACTTAATAGCCTTAACATCTATAGCAAAACGCTTCAGAGGAAGTAAGTTTTTGCTACACATGGCAGTTTGATAAATGAGGCAACTACTTATGAATTTGTTGTCTCAGTGTTTCTTTTTTACATCAAAGGTATCTATTTTCACCTTTCATTAATTTTTTTCATGTATTGAATGGTCAAAGTTACATTACTGTGCTTCAGAACATGAACTCAGTCTTAAGATGGACAGCGTACCAGTGGCACTGCTTGTAATGGTGCTATAACAGCAACTTAAGCTTAACTTTTACTTAAGCATTTTGTTCTCTAGATCTCAAATGCTTTATAGAGGAAATTGTAATAGCCTTTGTACTAAACATGTTTTTGTCTCTGTTGGGTTTTATTTTTAGAGGAAAGTTTGCTTATATCATGTTATTCCTTAAAAGAGGTAAAAGAGTAACATCATATTGAAGGCCTGAATAATCAAAATCAGGGTTTGATCATAGGGTGCTAATTGCATTTACTGATTATTCCATAAGTAAAGAAACAATCTGTTTTGTTGGCTGTGGTGATAGTGAGATCCCAAAAGGCAGAAAGCTTCTCTCCCTCCTCCCTTTCCCCACCAAATGTTTGGTTTTAAGAGGTAATAGCCACATGACTCAGTATCTGGGTGTCAAAGTACTCTTCATGGTGAACTCAGCAAGAATTTCAAGAGCTTAAGAATAAATAGGCCACCCCTCTTGAACTCCTATTGAGCCTCTAAGTGACTCTGTTGCAGATCTCTGTCTTCTCATCTCTCCTGATCGAAAAGCAACTTTAATGGCACGTGTGTGACATCACGCCAGTAGCTGAGTGATGTTCTTTTGCACAGGAATTAATACAGTCTTTCAAAAGGATAGATCAATAGTTAAAGGTCTGCCTTTATCTAATAAGTGAGTGTTGCCCTAATTTTAAATTGATCATACATTTGTTGCCTATAAGATTTCTCATGACAGTTCCTGAATCTCTTTGTCATCTAATTCAATGAAGCTTTTTTGGACTAGAGACTCATATTCACCACTAATGAAGTTTGTGGGCCTTTTTTTCCTGATTGTTTTTAATTTTTGACTTGGGCAACCTGAATTGTTCACTGTCACCAACAGTTTGTGAAAGTACATAAGTGAAGAGTTGCAAATACCAGCAGTAAAAATTCTTCGCTTCTCCGAGTTTCTTACTGTGTTATAGTGAAATTGCTAAACCTTGTAATAATATGGTTAGTATCGGCTCTCTTTTATTTGTGTGTGACTTACCTGAAGACCTGGTAGACTTTCAGACTTGGCATTGTGTGGACCACAGGCAGGGGCTGCCTCCCTCGCCTGGGTCTGCCAAACCTTGCTTCCTTCGCTGTGTGTTTGTGTGCACTCTAGCACTGTTTGCTTTGTGGCTGTATTCGAAAGGCCACAGCAAACAGGTGGCTTCCCAGTGTCTCTTCAGTTTGGATAGGCTTTTGCTGATTGCGTGCGCTGTCACTTTAACTCGGGTACGTACTGTCGTCTTAATACAGCGGTGATGTTTGGGCTTTGATATTCAGCAGATGGTCATGACCTTGTAGTAGCATCTCAGAAATATTGCCAGACCCCCTAGCATGCTTGCTGGTGAGTGGCATCATCGAGGAGTTAGTCTGTGCCTTTATCCAAGAGAAATTATTCCAATTGCTGTCTGGCTTGCCAAGTAGGTTTATATGCAAACTGTAACATGTTCCAAACATCATTGCCAAGTTAGTATTTTGTTCAGGAACATATGAGTTCATGTTACTGATTTTGGGATCTAAGTAAAGCTGTAGCCTTTTTTTTTTCCTGACTGCGAGCTCTGCATGGATGTGTCCTTTTTCACAAGAAGAGACTGGACACTTCTAGCAGGTCTGTGGCCCTTGCTAGGACATATCTGTAACTATAAGGGGGTATGAGGATAACTCACTTCCTGACTCGGACAGTCCTTGAAGTTTAAAATTTAAAAGAAGATTCTTTGACTACTGCTTAACCTTGACAAATGTAGCTTCCTGTTACATGATGAATATAGCATTTCCCTGCCTCTAGTAAAATGCAACACTTAGTCATAGCAAAGTGCTAATGTTTAACTTCTTGTAAGTTCTACTCTCAGGATATTTAGGTATAGCACCATATAAATTTATTAACTCTGGACAGCATTTTAGATGCAATGCAGAGCCTAGTGCTTTGCAACATCCCCTTCTTTTAGGGCTGACAGCTTTTTATGCTGTCCAGTTTCACTAAGAAAGATGTTTGTAAAAAGTGGTTTATTCCTTTCATGACACATTGCATATGTCACATCTGGGCAGGTTAAAAATGTAACTCTTGCTCAAACATCTGTACAAGGAACAGCCCTCCATTATGGTCAGGTCCCTGAAGATTCGGCTGTGATGCTGAGAGCCAGATTTTCAATAGTTCCGCACATGTCAGGCTTCTTGCAGCTTGGCTTGTGGGTAAAAAGCCAAGATCTCATTGTTTCCAAGCTTGTTATGCATTATTGTCATTTCACTCCAAACGTTACTGCTACATACTGATTGTAGAAAGGTGCAGTTGTGTTTTGCAGGTAGAGGACCAAAAGCAGATTGCCCTGTTTGCAGTGAGATGTGTTGCCTTTGCAACTGGCTTACACTCACACCCACTTATGCATGGACACAGTTAGAAAAGTATGCTGCTATCTGTGAATTTGATTAACTTGATTGACTTAAGTCCCAGCTTTTACTGCAATCTAGAAGTAGGTATGTAAAAACTTTGTTAATGTCTTTATTTTACTTTCTGAAAATACTGTGAGTAAATTTTGCACCTAATCTTCATGCATAAATAATAAGAGGTTATGTGTCACTAGTGTGTTATTTATTATCTTATTTGCAGAGCAGCATATGTAAACTATTACATGTTAGAGGACAGTTAGTTTTGTAATATATTATGAAGAATATCCATGACATTGCTTTTTCTTTGAAACAGTGCCAAATCTCAAGAGGCTTCTTTTAAATTCAGCACTTGTCCAAGTAAAAGCCCCACAGCTTCAGGGGAAGATTTGCTTCAGTCAAAGCCGATAAGGCCCTCTGGAATTGCCTTAAAGTAGAAAGCTCTTCTATGTGTATACTTGACTCTGAGTGTGTATTTGTGTGTCTGGCAGTCTAAAATGATGGATCAACTTCATGTGCTTTGCTTGAGATGGAATTTTTTTAACTTATTTATGCTGCTAGTTCATTTTCTTTGTATGGGTAAAGGATGAGCTATATAAGTTAATATGAACAGTCATTTGATTTTTGGAGTCTCTTATTATGTCACGAGAAAGATCTTGATAAAAGAAAAGGGCACAGGTTCCACCTGTGAGAAGGCAATAATAGAGTGGATTAAGCTCCTTTAGGTTCAACATGGGGTTACAGTTGGCTGACAAAGTTACAGCATTGGATGGTTTCCAAGCTACCGTAGATACAGCTGGTCACAGAGAAGCAGCTGAGAGCATCCATTCTCTTGTGCTCCTTTCTGCAAGTTCTCCTTATGTGGGATGTGTACTAAGATTTACATTTATAGCAGACAATTATTGAAGCTTAAAAATAATTGCAAAAATACAACAAAACCAGTCACTACAGTAGTATAAGAAACTTCTATCCATTAATTCTTTAATCTTACTCTGAGCCTGACCTAGTACAACTTCCCTTGGTTATTCTCTTAAATTATGAAAGAGACCTGTACAGTCAGAATAATCTGAGTTCTGGTTGTTTTGGCACCTGCTGGAGTCTTCTTTTATTGTCATTATGCACTGCACTCACATCTCAACCTGAAGTAGTGTCCAGTGGATGAAAGACAAGTCTCATGAGAGTGTTTAAAGCATGGGAGATTGCCCTTTCTTTGAAGGTTGTTTTGGGGGGGAAAGTTTGCTATTGGAAATAATAGAAACTAAGGAGCGGGACGTAGCCTAGGATAATAAAAATATTTTACTGGTGTCTGTCAGGTTGAATATGTGTCTGCTTAGGAACCAGAGCCTCCTAAAGTTCACAGGCAGCTGTAAAATGTAAACCAAAGTGAATGTATTGCTTCCTCTTTATCATTTTTGGTCTTTTGCAGTTGTGTTACTCCTGTGTTAATTCAGGCAAAATATTTTGAAGCATTTGTCTGCAGTTTGTTGTTTTCCCCCTCTATAGGTGAATGGTGCATCAAGAAAGAGAATGCTGTTTTAGATTACCCAGGAGAAGCTGACATTTGTAGTTCAAGAGTAAGCCAATCCTAGCACAATTTTTATTTATGTATTTACTTTTGCTCGTAAGCAATAATTGTGCTGCTTTGCTGCTGTTATGCAATAGAGACTTACTGAACCTTTTAAAACCACTTATTATTTTTTGTAATTAGAACTAACTTGTGCAGCTGTCACTAAGCTCCTCGTCAGATGATATATTTATTATGTTAGAAATGAGAGGAGGCACGTGAGTAAGACTTTGAAAGGAATATGCACTGTTCAGGGTAGGGTTTTATGTTTAAATGGGTGATCAGCACGTGTGTGAGACCAAGATGATTGCAGTACCAGTGCCTGACTAGTTATGTGCTGCCTTTAATCCTGTGATATTGTGTTTCATTGTCTCCCAGTACACTACTGTCACAACTGAAATAAAAACCCTCTGAATTCAATGAACACTTTAATCTGTCATCATAATCATGAACTCTTGTCAATCATGGCTTAAAAGTTAAGCATGCGGATCAAATCTGCAGTAAGAGGAGACACCTGGACTCCACAATGTAAGTGGAGATAGTCTAGGATGCTAAAAATTGGTTTCATTTGCGTTGTACAGTTTTAGCTGAATATGGTGTTAATGTTGTTGTTCCTCATCTTTAAAAAATCTGGAAAGGTTAGTCGGTGACTTTTCAGAAGAAAATTTTTTAGCTTTTTGACTTTTTAGAATAAAATGAAACTGTTATGGGAATTTTACTTGTTCATGGCAATACTTTGGATTTTGGGTTTGCTCTTGAGCTGAGAAGAAAAATCAGAGTATGTGGAAAAGTTGAGTACCTTATGCTAAGGTTTACAAATGGCACTAAAACTGAAAGAGACTGTAGTCACTTAAAAGTACTTTTATTAATTCAAACCTGTGCTGTTGAAAATTGTAGCAAAATTCTTATTCTCTGATGAGCATTCAGAGTAATCTGAATTGTGATTGTTAGGTAATTTTCTTTTCATTACTACCAGTGAAAATAACATCACCAACTGTGATCAGGGTTGTGAGGACCTGACATATTGTTGATAGCACTGCCTTTCCCTTGTCCTTATGAGACTGGGTGTTCAGTGGCTTACCTTTTTGCCAAAAAGCAACTGCAGTCTGTTGGGGTTATTTTTGCAAGCAGAACCAGATGTTTAAGAATGAAAGCTGAAGGAAACATATTCTGGCTTTACCTCTTCTTTGTGAATTAAGTCTCACATAGCCTTAATTTGGAGTGAAAGACTGAGATTTAACCTTGGCTGATATCAGGTCTATGTGACCTTCTGCTATTGTCATGTGTGGTTAAAAGATGACAACACAACTTCCACAGAGTTATAAGCATTGGAAAAATCATTCTTTTCACATGCTAAACATATCCCATATTTGCATTGAGGTGAGCTATCCCAACTGTTCCGAAGCAAAACTAGCAGCCTGTGTTTCATCTACCAAGAGTACTGAGAGTGTGTCTAATCCTGATGTGGGTGCTTGAGAAGGACTTTTTTCCAGCTGTTGCACCTAGCTGCTTCTGTGCTGGGCCTGGCAGCTGAGAGCCATATGGCCAGCAAGGAAAAAGAATGCAAAAACTAAGAGCAAAACAAGCAAACAAAATCAGACTGATGAAATGTGAAGGGAAGAGCACATGAGGAATGTGGTGAGAATTTATAGCAGGAGGAATAAATTTATGTAGGACTTGTGAGGAAATAGAAAAAGCCTTTTTAAGTCTACCATGGTGTGGGGATTTCAGCCCTCGTGTGGCCCACACATCTAAGCCTATGATCATACTGCCATGACATGGGAGAGATGTCCTTTTGCCTTGAGAAGAGATGTACACTTTTGGTTGCTTGAGGAAGCTTTGAAGCCATGGGTTTCCTCAGGTCAGAGTGAACCTTCAGAGGGAGGAATGACCAAAGTCTCCCATGCACATGCAAGGCCATGAAAGGCTTAGATGAAAAATGACTCAGACACAAGTAGTATGAAAGCCACAGCCAGGATGGATAGCTGCTCCATGCTACTGCATGGGAGGGTACCTGCCATTCACTGGGGTTGAGGAAGGTGGAGAAGTCCCCATTTCTCAACTACATGACCTGGAATGCTGCAGTCCTCCTCTGTCCTGACCTGTAGCTAGTGTTACTCTGTAAATAGTAGGGAAGGAATGACTCATTCTTGGAGATTATAATTTGACTCTCTGCTTGAGACCTATTGCATCCAAAGCACTGCATTTGAGAAGGGTAGTATGCTTTTTACACTGTTGCTTTGTTCTAATTATTTGTCATTTTCCAGATGACAGAACTTTGGTACTGAGATATAATATGACTTCCTAAAGGTGGATGAGCTTTTAAGGACTTCTGATTCTGAGGATTTTGCTTTTATAAGACTACAATTGTACCATATAGTTACTTTACCATCTGGCTGGCTGTGTGTCCTCAAAAAGTGTCTAAATTTCTTTCTAAAGTTAATTTAAATTCCATTGAGGCTGAAGAATAATTTAATTCTGATACCTTATTTCTTATTTCATCCATGTTATTATCTGAAAAAGTTAAATGAAGCTTAAATAGTTTTTCTCAATATGACATATGCTTTTTGCATCATAGGGCCAACTATTGATATGGCATGATAATAATACAATGGAATGGCTAGTTGAAATGATAATACTTTCATGCCTTGCTAGTATAGAATAGCTATCCCTACATGCTTCAGCTGTCCCTCAGCAATACTTGTCAGCCAGGTGATAGCAGCTATTTCTGTGTTTGCAAGATGACCATGTGTGCTTGGAGTGTTATATGTTCATTAAAATAGTTTAACAGCTTTACCAATAAAATTTAGTCAGTAAGAACCATCAAACTGTTCTAGCTCAGGCTACTTGGATCTATTTCAGACTACTTAAGCAAAATAAATCATAATTATATCTGGATAAAAATGCTGGGATCTGATGTGCAGCATTTCATTGGTTGCCTTATAAACGTGAATCTTCACCTCTGACAGTATTTTAACTGTACTCAGTTACTTGTGTTCTGCCACAGCTCTGTGGTGATGGAGTAACCCGTAAAAAAATGTGAAGTTCAAGAACCCATTCTTTCTGCACTGTTAAGTCTTCCTAAAATGAGCTCGTGTAAGCAGCAGTGTTTCTTACGCCAGTCCTTCTACTACTGGACAAAAAAGAAAGAGAGAAAATGACATTATGAATGAATTTTGGGACTGTAACGCATTGTGAGACTTCTGTGATTCAGGAAAGTTTTGGTGTATGCATGATTATGTCAGTAAAGGCACTCCTAAAACTACAGCTGTGGCCGAGGACATGGCCAAAGTGTTGGCATACACAGGGATAAAGTATAACGCAAAATATGCTGTAGCTCTGTTAGGTAAACCAGTGGTTCCACTTTTGCTGGAACATTTGTCACTCCTACAGAACATGAAAACAATAACATAAAATGCAGGAAAAAAAAAATGGTGGGAGGAAGATTTGTAGACAGAAGAACTTGCTCTCACACCTCTTACCTGTGTTAATAAGGTAATTTGTGATATATGTAGAAAGAAGATATCCCACCTTATGTTGTGGCTTTTAAACAAGACATGCACCTGATATTTCATGTAGTGTTTAATGAACCCAGGCTTCAGGTTGGGATGAGAACTGGTAGCTGGCAGAGGACCTAAAGGGGCATATCCATTAAGAACTCAAGCATCTAGCCGCAGGGAGCAGCACCAGAAGCATTCACAAAGTTCTCAGGCAGCTTCAACCCAAAGAACTATCTGAGTGCTTGGCAGGGAAATCCTGACTTCAGATACTCAAGTGCCTGGATCTGAATAGAACCAAACAGGTGTTTGGTTCTATTCATGCCAGAAAACTATCTGTGAGGAGTGCAGTTGGAGGGAGAGAAGTGGAAGTTGTGTGGTGGTTAGGGAATGCTCAAAACCCAGGATTGCTGTGAACCCTCTACTGTAACTTACAGAAGGAAAGCATCTTTGCACTTACAGGTGAGATGGAAAACAGCTGGTGACAATTGGTGTCCCTCACAGTTCCATCTTGGGACTGGTGCTCTTTACTATCTCTGTCTCTCGGATAGACAGCAAGATTGAGAGCACCCTCAGCAAGTTTGTAGATGACAGGGACTGAGCAGTGCAGCTAACACAACAGAAGGACAGGATGCTGTCCAGGGGCACATGGACAAGCTGTAGAATTGGGCCCACAAGAAACACATGAGGTTCAACAAGTCCAAGTGCAAAATGCTGTACCTGGGTTGGGGCAATCCCTGACATGAGCCAAGACGGGGAGAAGAACCCATCAAGAGCAGCCCTGTGGAGAAGGACTTGGGGATTCTGGTGGATGACAAGCTGGACATGAACTAACGGTGTGTGCTCACAGCCCAGAAAGCCAAAGCCAACTGTGTCCTGGGCTGCATCACAAGAAGTGAAGCCAGCAGAGTGAGGGACCTGGAGTGCCATGTCCAGCTCTGAGATCCCTAGCGTAAGGATGTGGCTCTGTTGGAGTGAGTCCAGAACAGACCACCAAGATGATCAGAGGGCTGGAAACCGTCTACTGAGAGGACAGGTAACAAAATTGGGGCTGTCTAGCCTGGAGAAGAGAAAACTCTGTGGAGACCATATTGTAGCCTTTCAGTACGTGAAGGGGGCTTATAAAAAAGAGGGAGAACAACTTTTTGCACAGGAAGATAGTGCTAGGACAAAGGGCACCAGTTTTAAAGTAAAAGACGAGATTTAGATTAGATGTTAGGAAAAAAGTCTTTACTGTGAGGGCAGTGGAACAGGTTACCCAGAGAAGCTGTGGAAGCTGCTTCTCTTGAAGTGTTCAAGGCCAGGCTGCATGGGGCCCTGAGCACTTGATTTAGTGGGTGGCATTCTTGCCCGTGGCAGGGGGGTTGGAACCAGATGATCTTTAAGGTCCCTTTCAAGCCCAGCCTTTCTATGATTCTATAAATATATATGTGTGTGTGTGTGTGTGCAGGTCTGGCTATTTCACAGGTGACAGTAATGGGATTCTTCCTCAGTGGCATGTGGTACTAGTGTAATAAGGTTATGCTAGATGTCTCTAGTCAGGTGGTATTTAGCATGTACAGAAATGGTACAAATCTGACTTAGGGCAGTCAGATTGCTTTGCTGTGGGGATCAGACAGACTCATTTTTGACATTTCCTCAGCCAAGTTGCATAATAGGTTCTGACATGTATCCAAGCCCTGCAATGCAATGATACTTCATGGTGAGCCAAATAGATGATGTACTGTGTGTGAAACAATGAATGTTATTTATCCAGCTGAGGCTCGAAATGAGGTAGATAATTTTATGAGGTAGGAAGCTCAGGCAGGCTGTGACAGACAGACTGAGGTACAAAGAAGACTGACAGATCAGGTGGAATGGTAATGAAGATCCAAGTGTTACATGAGATAAAAAAGCTGAGAAAAGAGGAGAGAGCAGAAAAGGCTGATGAAGTATCCTGGAATAGATCCATGCAGAGTTTATAAGAACATGCTCAGCTTTGGAGATAGAAATCCTCCCTTTGGTGGCAGTGCTGTGGGTAGGGACCATGGATTTGTCTGTTGAATCTATTGTCACCTAGATAGACATCCAGCGGGTGAGTGCTCAGCCCACTGGGATGTTTCAGTGCTCTTTGCTGGAGGTGGGGACCATCCTGGCAGGTGGGGGCTGGCAGGATGGGGCACTCACTCACACAGCATTACCTGGAGCCACCACACTGCTCGTGGCATGCATATTTCACAGGAGGAGGGGTTAGGCTCAGTGCCTGCCACTCTGCTCTGCTGCCTGCCTGCAGTGCTGGCCTGTTGGCCTGGTGCTCCTCCAGTTGTGAGGGAGAGGTGCCAGTTTGCTGGGGAGGCTCTCCTCTCCGAGTAGTGAGGGGTTGGCTCTCTTCAGTGCCCTACTCCTTCCTGAGTCAGTTTAACAGGGAGAAATGTGAAGTGGGATAAAATGATGACAGCTGGGTTGTACTTTGTAAGTGAAAAGGAAAGAGTTGGATCCCTTTATGGCGTGGAGTGATGGAGCTTGAAATGCAATCAATAGCAGTTATTTTCCCAGTGTTAGTGTTGAATCAGAAGGGATGGTTTGGTTGGTATAGTTCAGCTGACTCCTGGATATTTTAATCACATGATTTCAGCAAGGCTGACAGTTTTATGCCTGACGATACTGAAGTAATTCTACGACCTTCAACAAAGTTGCTCAGGATTTACTCTGAGAATGTAGTTGGGTGAATTCATTTTTCTGACTTGACAGGTAAAAACCTTCTGAAAGGCTGTGAACTTCATGTGAAATGGTATGTCCTTTGAAATATCCAGGAAAATATTCTTCTTCTCATGTACACGTGGAATACTCGTTCCCTTTAACAGTAGCTATGTTTGTGTGTGAAACACTATGTGAGCAATATCCTGGGCATCAGTAAAAGAGGGAATAGGATTCTGAACTCTTGTGTAATTCTTAGGTTGGTGCATGGTTTGATGTAGGAGCTGTTACTTGTAGTGAGGGTTAATAGCTTTTGGAGTTTCTTATAACCATAGATGGGTAAATCCATTTATTTTGACTTGATGATGCCACTGTAATTCTTTCCAAAATTAGGACAAACTTGACTTTCTGCATCACCTGGTGACCAAATGTCAAAGCATGTTTTGTTCCTGGCAGGTGCTTATAGTGGTACTCTAGGTCTCACTCACCAAATGGGGTGGGTATTTTGGTTTTTTTTCAGTCTGCTGTTTCTGAAAGATAGAATTTGTTTGCTGTAAATGCATCAATAAATTTAAAGAGTATGGGTGGTTTTGTCCATTTTGTGTGGGGTGAGAGGGGGGGGTTTTTTGTTTATTTGTGGTGGTTTTTTGTTTTTTTGACAGACACTCATGGTAGGTAAGAAAGACAAAACTTTTTGAGTGGCTGACTGTTGCAGTGGGGATCCTGCAACACGCATATATCAAACCAGGAGTCCCGTGGAAAGGAAATATATATGGACAGACAGATTCTTGATAGCTGTTTCAGAGATGTTTATTTCTCCAGCCGCATGGCCGGGGCTGTGCTCAGGAACTGCTCAATCACGGGACCAAGGGTCCTTCTGCCCGCGCAGGGGAACAAAACCAACCAATGGGAACGAGGCTGAGCAGGGGCAGGGAAACCCCGTGTCTGTGTCCTCAGGGCCCCTCTCCCAGGGCTACACGGCAGGGGAGGGACCCCCACACCTCACCCGTTTTATTTTAATAAAAG
>NW_008238448.1:3013811-3020790 GCF_000691975.1 Corvus brachyrhynchos | reverse complement strand
AGGAACTGTTCCAGTCACGGGACCAGGGTCCTTCTGCCCGCGCAGGGGAACACAAACCAACCAATGGGAACGAGGCTGAGCAGGGGCAGGGAAACCCCGTGTCTGTGCCCTCAGGGCCCCTCTCCCAGGGCTACACGGCAGGGGAGGGACCCCAACAGCTGACATTTTGTGCTTGAGAAGATAAATTTAGATAAATAATTGACTTTTAGTTTCAATTAGCTTTTAGTTTCTTTCCATTCCAAAATTCCCTTCATAAATATGGAAGAGCAGTGGCATTATTTTTTTTTAAACAACTGAATGGAAAAAAAATCTTTCTAAATTTTCTGTTAATAAGAATTAAATGGTTTTGGAAGAATAAAATAATTTCAAATATTTTCAAACTAAATTAAGTTAAAAATGAAAACCAGGTGATCTGGCATTTTACTCTTACTCCCTACTTGTGGGTAAATGTAGTGATCCTGGAAAAACAAGGTTTTGGCAAAGTTGACTACTAGAAACAAGCTTTTGCTTATTGCTCAGTATTATTTATTAACCCAACTCACTCCACTGAGATTTAAACTCCTATTTTTGCTCCTAATACTTCTATTTTTAGTATGAAAATACATTTTAAAACAAAATACTCTTAAAATACTCCGGAATAAATTCAATTCAGCATGGACGTTTCTGATACTCTTGAAGAGACTTTCATTTTTTACCCCAGGCAGGCAGGAAAGTTCAGAGTAGTTGTGTCATGTTGAGTGTTTTGTGCAAGCTGTAAAAATCTGTGGGCTTGATGTAAGCTGACATTATCCATAATATAACTTTATTCACTGCTCCTTCTGCTGTGATGAGTCTCCACCAAATCGTCCAATTAGTGCAAAGTTATAATATTATAGACAGATGGAAAATTAATATTTATAGAAAATTGCCTGAGGTTTTGATAGCTTGAAACTCTTGGAGGTACAGATGATATGTTAGCAGTTGAGATGTAGAGAAAGCAGCCTGTTCAGAAAACATGAAAACTTGTGTACTTTCTGAAGCAGTAGGTCACTGAGCGATGACCATAAATTTCAGCTTTAGTTTTCTGTGAATTGAAACCATCTGTGGTAAACTGTTCAAAATGAATTAGTTTGTATTGGTAAAAAGTAAGTAAATAGATATATATATAGAAACTATTTCCTCAAATGGTCACCAAAATCTAGCAGAAGTTTGCAAGGTCCATCTCTCATCTCACAGTTATTTTGAGTTTTGCAAATGCCACCATCTTGACAGACTTAAACAGTGCACAAATCAAAAAAGTTTTAATGAGAGGGAGAAGAGATACATGTCAGTCAGTGTCCCTTAAGTACTGTTGGTCTGATGGTCAGGGACGGTAGTATGGTTTCATTAATATTGGTCTAAGTCCAGAGTAATAACCTCAGTGGTGTAGTTACTTTGGAAACATAGTAATTACAGTAATTTTTCTGGTGATTCACACATTCGAATCTAATAATCTTAGAATAACATGTTAGAAGGGAGCAGCAACTGATTTCAGAGGAGAGAGCTGAACTGGAGCCCATTCTTTGCTCTCATTGTACACAGCTAAACTATCAACTTAGTGCTCTGTGGAAGTCTGGTTTTCTGGACAGATTTCATTCCTTCCTAAAATTCATAGCTTGAAGTTACCTTCAGGGTTTTCTGTTAGTGACTTTAATGTGTTTTGCTGATCTGTAGCTGAAATTTTTAATTTCAAAGTGCTGTTTCTTTCTCAAAAGCAAACCTGGTAGTAGACTTGTCTGTGTGTGTGCACACCTATAGCACACTTAAAGTTTAATAAAATAAAATATTACTACCCTGTTTAGCAGAATATTATTGCTATATGCACGATGACATGTCATTATCTGGAGAAGAACCTTTTAAGTTTCTCCTGCACATCCATGTTCATGATGAGCCCAAATTACTCTATGGCTGTATTGTCAGCTTGGGTACAGCCCAGGAAATCTCCACAGAGGGCCTCTGCAGGGCTGTGTGCATGCAGGGGGACTCTAAGAAGTTTCAGTCTTAGTTGCGGGGGGAGAAAATAGAGGTGTATATAGAAACTTATTGTGTCTGTAACATGCTATTTCCTGTGTAAGAAGTTTCCATAGATGCCCCTTGCAAAGGCTGGAGTCTTTCAGGAGGAAGTTGCAAGATTCTCCCATACTTAAGTGATACTTTTGCTATATTTCATGATACCAAAATATTCATGCTATTGATTATGAATATCCCATGCCATTCTTGCCTTGTATGATATTGTTGTCTTAAACTTGTGTTGCATTATGCCACTACAGTAATTATTAGAACAGGAAAGAAGGATTTTAGTCAAATTTACAATGCTCTGATAGGACTAAGCCTCTCCATGTTAAAGACAAGAGCTGCTTTTCTATTTTCTTTCTTTTCCTTCTTCATGTTTCTTTTCTCCTCCCTTCTCCTCCCTTCTCCTCCCTTCTCCTCCCTTCTCCTCCCTTCTCCTCCCTTCTCCTCCCTTCTCCTCCCTTCTCTCCCTTCTCCTTTCTCTTTTCTTTTTTTTCTCCTCTTCCTTCTTCCTTTCTTTTTAAATCAATAGTATTTTATTCACCTGGAAAACTAATGCTGTTTCATATATATCTTGCAATTGTTTCACTAATGTTGCTTTCCAGCATCTTAGTATTTTAAGCCAGATTGCTGCAAATACATAATGCAAAGCTATTTAAAAGCTGTGGCATGATACTTCAGATGATTTGTAAAGTTTAAAGTAGCAAACTATTTGCACAAAACCACCTGTGCATCTCGTATCCATTACAAACGGTGAGATACAGCCACAGCAGAGGTACTTGTGCTCCTGCACGCGTCGCTGCTTTTGGAAATTCCACCCGTGCGCTTGCCTCTCTTCAGCGGCTTTGAGAGTCCCACCTGTGGTTCTCTTTTCAGAGCAGCCAAGTTTCAGTACTTGTGTCACCCCCACAGCTGCTGCTTCTCCTCCAAACTGTACATGGAGAAGTGCAAGTGTGCTTTCCTGGCATTTTCAGGAACAGTATGTCAAGGTCACCAAGAAGAGTGGGGAAGGTGTCTGCAGTCTGACATCTGAGATCTGAAGTTTTTAGAAGAGGATATTGAAGGCAGAAATGAGGGGAAGAAAGGATTTTTTTCCTTTTTTATTTTTTTTCTGGAGGTGACAGCAGACGCTGGTTGTATTATGTAAATACTTGTGGAGAAGAGACAATGAGAAGTAAAGATTTCTCAGCAAAAGGAATACAGTGACTAAGCCATTGTGTTATGTCTAAAAAATATAAACTGGAGGCAAAGCACATTACACTGTGTCTGTCAACACATACATTGTTGTTAAGTGTTTGGGGGATGGCAAGCCAGGTGGTGATTTCTTCATCTCTTGCATGTTTTCAGATAGAGGCTGAAAGCAAATTCCAGAGGATTTACTCTTATAAATAAATACTAATCTTCTGGCTTAATACAGGAATAACTGAATAAAACTTCATGTCCCATGATGTATTTGGTTTAGGATGATTGAAGGAATGGTGCAGCAATTCTGAGGAATACGAAGACTTTTTTGAGAGAGGAAAAGGGGAAATTTCTTCTCTGGGGTTCATGGTGGAAAGCACAAGAATTGATGGGCTTCAGTGCAGTGAGTTGGACATAAAGAAAAGTGTTCCACTGGTCAGAACAGTGAAATATTGGGGGGGAAAAAAAACTCCTGTGGAAGTTGCAATAATAATTTAGATGTGGCTAACATTTCCTTGAAGAAGAGGGATGAACTGGATGACGTTTAAAGATTCTCCCAGCCTTTTTTCAGAGAGCCTGTAGTGGGTACCATAGCTGTAAAATTTATCCCAAACTTCCTAAATCTTATTCAGGTTATCTTTTACCCCTGCTCAGCCAAAGTCTCTGAACTTCATGTGGTACATCAGTCTAATGCCCTTACATCCAAACAAATGATATTCTACATGTAATTTCAAGGGACAAAGTTACAATCTACCATCTTCATTTTAGGTCCTCCAGGGAAAAGAGGTAAGCGGGGAAGAAGAGGAGAGACTGGTAAGTTTTCAATTTCATAAGATCTTTTGTCATTTGATGTCTGTTTTTGTGAGAATGCATACCCAGCATGCCTTGATTTTTAGTTGTATTGCATGTGTGCTCTGAAAAAGAATTCTGAAACTTCTCTGGTAAAATATTGTGAGCCTTGGCATATATCTGGTGGCCTTCCAGATATTTTTCTAGTCTTGGGCATCCTTTATTTGTAGGCACACTTCATAAAGCTCGACACGGTGTCTTTGGAAACACATCTGTAACTGTCAAACCCTTTAGGGGTCTTCTCACACTTGCACAAGTTAGAATAACTCCATGTAAGTCTGTAGTTGGAATACTGTGTCAGTGTTACATCAGGCCCCTTTGGCTTGAGGAGAACAATTTTATAAGGAAATAAATAAGGAAATAAAATTCCTTATGTCAAGAATGTTGATAATCAGGGGCATAATGTGATAAGTAGACTACTCTGCATGAGAGAAGTTGTTTTATAGAAATGAGCAGTTAAGTTCTAACAGAAATAAGAAAAACATTTGTTGGTTCATTGCTCTGTACCAGGGAGGTTGCCATTGATAGAAACCTGCTGGTGGTGTGTAGCTTGAAATTTCATTTGAGGCAAAGTTGCGAGATGCTGAGCACCTCTTGCTGTTGACATTCACAACAATTGAATCAATTACCTTGTGGGATTGAGTTTTTCATCAAGGTGACCTTTGTGGAGGCAATGCAGTAGAAAATGAGCATTTCTATTCTCCTTGGCTGTCTTGTCTAATCTGCCAGCTAGGAAAGGCTTCCAGTCACCTTGATCTCTATGAATCTTCCGTAGCCTTTCTTATCTATGTAAAGGATAATTTATCTGGCTCTTAAAAACTATTTCCATATCTTCCTGAATCACAAAACTAAAGCCAAGCCCTGACAAAGGTTGATACAAATCACCTTGGTGTTTCCATTCACTGTTGTTTTAGTATTTACTTCAGAGAAAGAGGCTATGATATAGAGAGAAATTCTGTGGTTGAAGATTAAATTACAAATGATCCTGGAAATTAATTTGTGCGATACACATTGATTCATTGTACATCTCAAATAAACACATGCTAAACTATTAATAAAGGAAATGGATCCCTCATTTAAAAACAGACCTACACCTTAAAATGCTGTTTAAGAATGTTTGCCAGAATAAAGAAATTACCTTAGTTGCTGGACAATAAAAATTGCATTGTTAAAACCAAAAGGCTGTCAATATTAAAAGCAATCTCAAAGTACAGCTGCTGCTGCTTTATACTCCTTTTGCACTTCACTTTATTCAGAAATTAGAGAGAGGCATAAAAGCTTAATGAAATGCCGTTGATTTGGGAGCTGCAGCTGCTCAACCTAATAAGACTGAAATAGTAGATTTGATTTGTGGCCCTTTGATAATGTTTCCAAGAACTCCTACACAAAAGTCTTTGAGGTCTAAATAATTGAAAAAATGTGCAAATATCACTTCACAAAGTGTGACATTTTAATGGGGAGCATTTTATATGTGTGCCTTGAGAGAGGAAGGCAATGAAAAGAAAGTTCAGCACTGTCAGGTGGCCACTGAAACCTCCCCTTACAGGCAAAGTTGGAATTCTGGAAGATGCTGGTACATGTATTCTTGACAAGATGCCCAGGTTAAATGCCAAGGGTACTTTGTGCAATTCCTCAGCCAAGCTCTGATCAAGTGCTTACTGTGTGGTTAACTGAAACTGGTGATGTGGTTACATATGCTTTATGTGGAGTCTGAAAAAATGAATTGTAGTCCATGGCTGGTATTTTTGGACTGGCATGAAATTGCATGGAAATGAATGGAGAAGAAATTTTCATAAGATTGCATGACTGTAATGAAGATTTGTTAAGGTAAGTGCATGCATTTAGGCAGTAGTCATATTTACAAGTTTCAGAGCACTACCAAAGCTCAAGATTACTTGAGTGGGAAAATGTGTGCCCGGTATTACCAGTGCTGCTCACTGACAATCCCAAGGCCTTGTGCTTGACTGTACATGTATGTCCTTCTTCAGTAACTTCGTAACCTTACATGTTCTTTTTTTCTTTTTTTACCCTTTTTTCCCCTCTCCCCCACCCCACAGGACCTCCTGTAAGTACAGTGATACATTGTTGGTTCTTCCAGAATCAGGGAGAAATCTGTTAGATCCTGTTAAGCTATCAGCGTGATAAAATGATCATGTATACTCAAGAGGGAATTTTGATATTTACACGTACACAGTATTTTGGAGCTGAATAATCTAATCAGAAAGTTCCTTAAGAAAAAAGTCTCTAAACCAATAAAGCTTTATGTTCAGCGCTCCAGATGGCCATTTGGATTCACAATTCTGCGTAAGTATGTTATGTTCATTTTGCCTGTGACTTCATAACACAGATTTTACTGCAGTATAAAAACTCGCGAGTATCCTATCTTAAGCCCAGACTTGGCCACTTTTGCTAGGTAATAACTTCCTCTGCATTTATCACAAAGTCTTGGGGTAGAATCTCCCTGTTCTTTGGAGGCATACAGGCTGTCCAGCTCGTTTCACTGTAATTGCTACTGAAGCCAGTAAGTGCTTGTGTAAAATTATTATTAAATAATACTATTCAATTGTCGATTGAATCTTGTGCTAATTCTTCTTGTGAGAAAACATTTTCTCTCTTCTGAGGTTTTGAGGGTTTTTTTGTTTTTTTGCTTGGGTTTTTTTGTGTGTCTTTTGTTTGCTTACTTGTATATTCCTACAGTAGGTCAAAAGTCTGACTTGAAGGACAGGAGTAAGCACATATGTCTCAAACATTTGTATCTGTCATGCCATCCATGTGCATCATATGGTGTAGGAGTGTGACTGTTAAAACATTATTTCTTTTACAGTTTGCAGACTTTTGTGTTTTTTTCTTTAATAGATGCAGTATTTCCACAATATTTTCAAGACTCTATCATCTGTCTATTCTATGCTACATGCAT
>NW_008238448.1:2928267-3013769 GCF_000691975.1 Corvus brachyrhynchos | reverse complement strand
GACCTAAATATTTTACTGTAAACTGCATATATTGAGTCATGCTATTACTTATCCTTGTGAGATTTTGACCATGTGCTCAGCAATTCATAGTGACAAATTCATTTAACAAGCAATCAATGGAAAGGCAGGCTTAATGCTTAAAGGTGCTGTTTACTTGAAAGAAACACTCTTTTCCCCAATTTCTTTTGCAGCCCTCCAATGAAGCACAAAGAGCAAACATAAATCGTGATACAGGCTATTTTCCTGTACCAAGGCAATGTGGCAAGAGTTCACTATATGCCTCATTCAGAATGTCTTTGACTTCAGTTCCCCACTGTTTCAGTATAGGTACACTGAAAAAACCCAAACAATCAAACAAACACCCCCACCCCCCCATATAAGCCTTAATCTTGGCAATATTAGCACAGACCTGAAATAGATTCCAAAACTAAGTAATTTTAAGAAGCATCCAACTTCGAATTGAAGTTTCATGCTTGAAACCTGCAAGACTTCATCTTGCTGACGGGCAGCAATGCTTTACATTGTTACAAGCCATGAAAAATGTAATTTCTCTTCCTAATTCACTTCTGTATTTATGCAGACACTGGCTAGGGGCAACTGTTGTGATCTTAAGTATTGTTTTCACCTGGGAGACTGTGGTAATAGTTTTCATTTAAAATATCAAATATTTGTATATCCCACATGAAACTGCATGGAATTAGGTGTAGGTTGTAATTTCAAAGGCTTCTGCAGTGCTCTGTTTATTTTTTTTGTACATGACTACTGAGTAGCACATGTAATAGCAGTCAAAGGCTGGGGAGTTTGAAATTTTTTATGATCATTTACAGCCATCTCAGATTTCTTCTTTGGCACCTCTGTTCTAGTGGAATCTAATACTTTACTGCCTAAGCACTAAACCTTTTTATTTTTAAATTAACTACATATTGCCTGTCAGTTTACATGGCTAATTCTCTCCATAGAAACAGAATTTCACTAGGCCAGTAGCCTTTTAATTAAAGTGCTTATTTAAGTTAAAACACATCCATTGCCAAAGCCTCATTTCTTCACTGTGTAGTACCTATCTCATATTTATTGGTTTGAAATGTCATCACATACAAAACAACTAAGCAATACACGAATTATAATTTCCTAGTGATGTACTCTGCATGTTTGTTATGTCATATGTCATGACTGTGTTGTTAATGTGTCGTACCATTTCATCTCATTCAACCAGGGCCTACCAGGGCGAAATGGCTATCCGGTAATACCATCATATGTTTATGATAGCGATTTATGATTACTCTAAAATCCTGTTGGTGTATTTTGGTTTTTCTTTATTACTGTCAAAATGACCCTTTTTTTTTTTTTTTTTTTTTTTTTGGTGTCTCAGATGCCTAGAAAATGTAGGATTTTCCTTTAAAAACAAAGCTAAATAAAAAGCCTTTGACAAGTTTCTGAAAAGAACCAGACTATTTACAATGCACTGATTGTTTGATGTTGTACATATTTTGTGTTGAGTTTCTTCATTCTTGCATACAAAATTCATAATTAATTAATTCTAAAACTTATTAAGATACTGCATCTCAATTTTCCGTGCTAGAAAGCTGTAGTGTTGCCATATGGACCCTCTGAGTCCTTTCTTTTGATTCTGTCCTGTTTCACTTGACCGCATCATTCAATGCATTTTGAGCAAACTAAAGTGTTATGACAGAGGTCCTAGCAATTGGCTGCAATGACTATCACAGAGTAATTTTTGATAATGGATGCAATGCATTTTCCTGTCAGTTTCATTCACATCTTTAGGATTTATCGCCTGGAAAAAAAAATATGAAATAATGCATCTTTCTAAAATCTATTAATAATACATTTCTTTCTAGTAGTCAGGCAAACTGTCTGCAGCATCCCATTCATGAAAGAAGTATATGCCTGCTGTCACATGGGTATTAGAAAGCAAGTGACTAAACGTGGTAATATATGTGCACAACATAGTGACTGTTGAAGTATAGTAATGATATTACTTATAGCACTTGATAATGTCGTTTAAAGGACCTTCCCATATTGATTTGGCAATCAATAGGCAAAATACAGACAGTGAGTTTTAAAAATATTTCCATTGGTAAAATATAAATTGCATAGCATCTGCAGCTGGAGGACGACTTTGTAGAATCACGGACTTTCAAAATGGTTTGGGTGAGAAAGGAAATTATGGATCATTTAGTTCCAATCCCTCTGCCATGGGCAGGGACACCTTCCACTAGATCAGGTTGCTCAAAGCCCTGTCTAACCTGGCCTTGAAAACTTCTAGGGGTCAAGAACGCTTCTAGGGATGGGTCATCCATAGCTTCTCTGGACAATCTGTTCCAGTATTTCAAAACTCTCATAATTAAAAATTTCTTTCTTATAGCCACTAAAAACTTAATTTCTTTTAGTTTAAAATCATTACCCCTTGTGCTGTCACTACAGGCCTTGGTAAAAAAACCTGTATTTCTCCACACCTTTTTTTTGTAGGCCCCCTTTTAGTGTTGAAAGGCTGCAGTAAAATTTCTCTGGAGCCTTTGCTGAACAATGCCAACTCTCTCAGCCTGTCTGCATAGAAGAGCTGCTCCCTCCCTCTGATCATCTCTGTGGTCCTCCTCTGAACTTGCTCCAACAGGTCCACATATTCTCTTACATTGTAGGCCCCAGAGGTGGACACAATACTCCAGATGGGGTCTTACAAGAGTGGAGCAGAGAGGGAGAATCACCTCCCTTGATCTGCTGGCAACACTTAATTTGATGCAGCCTATTTCAATGCTTTTACTTGGGCAGGTTCTGTAATTGCTGAGTGATGTCACCAATGGATAGTTGAAAGTTGACTGGTGAGGAACTGATCATCCGTGTCAAGAAACCTGCTTGGATGTACTGAAAAAACATTATCAGGTTTCTGAGTGCACATTCCAATTTCTCTTAGAGTGATTTATCTGTGTAGGTGAGTACAAGCTTGTTTCCTTGAAGAGATTTGTTGTGGGATCTGAAAACAATGAAGATACTTCAGAGCCATGGTTCTGTATTGAAATTGCTGAGTCTAATAGTGGTGGTGTTGTGGGCAAACTTTAGTCTGAATGCATTTCTCCTCACGTGTGCATCTGCCTGTGTACAGGCCAGTGTGAGCCTTCAGCAGTGCTTAGCACTTGACTGAGTACTGCTTCTTCCTGCTTGAAAATGACTGGGAATAAAACTGGGCTTTGCTTATTGAAAGTTGTCATATGGCTGAATGTTTCAGTCTTTTCAGTTACAGTCTTACGCTCCTGCTTTGAATGGGAAATATGTAAGTGCAAGTGCAATGTACTTTAAAAGTACTTGTACAGCCCTGTAGAGCTCTATGAGAAGGCTATTAGAGTTCTAAGTTATTTCTCCAGAGTCTTATTTAACTCCTGTAGAAGCCTTTTTACTTAAATCTCTATTGGATTTTATGGGATATTCTGTGAGGATAGTGATGTGTATCTGCCACATACCACCTAAACCTAATGCAGCTCTCTCACAAAAGCAAGTGGCTGTTTTCTCCAATACTTAAGTTTTCTTTGCCTGTGTTTATTCTAGTTTTTAAAGATACTTTAAAAAATAAGTAATTACAAGTAAAAGGAATTACAGTGAGAAATCTAAGTTCCCAGGAAGATATATCACCAAAAATCAATAAAATGAGTGGGGCTTACTGATAATGAGTAACTCATTTTTTAAGGGATTTATAAAACCATGATTAACTGGTTATTATTTAAGGCACCATGAATACTAAAAAAAATGTACACTGGTGCAACTTCTTTTTCCTCATGACAAGCTTTGTATAACAGACAGTGACCAAATTCAGAATTGTGACTCTTTCAGCTTGAGTTTAAAATTGAAATAGACTATCACATCTACTCAAAGAAAAAAGAGCGCACAAACATTGGAGGATGACAGGCATTTGTTGCAGGGATTTTGTATGACAGTGTCACTTTGGAAATGGTGCTAGAACTTGGAAAAAATACATGCATACATACACACCCTTAAAGAAAACCCACACCAAATCCTCCCTGCAAAATTACCCAACCACTAAAAAAAGTAATATGTTGTGAATGCAGTGAGGAGGCCAAATACACAAACCTTGGGGTTTTGTAAACCTCTGTAGGTTATATAGGTAGCAGTTATTTACCATTTCCCCTTGAAAAATTGAAGCAAACAGAATTTTTCTCCTTGCCGCATTTCCCAAGCAGGGGAATACATCAAACTCAACATCCAAGTAAATCATCCTGGAAGTTGCCACATGTGTGGTGGAAAAGCTGCACTTCTTCAGAATTAAGTGTCAGAATATGGAAATACCCATAGAGCATGTCTTCATAAACAGAGAAGTGGGGAAATTTCTCCTATGTCTCTCCATGACAGTCAGTCTGCAGAGCACTTTGTGCATTTACAAGACTTTCAGGAGCCGTGGAGAGAGTGGCTGCTCCAGGTGACCATGTGCCTTGTATTAAATCCCATTTCTTCTAACATCCTTGTTTCATCTTCAAGAAATGTAGACAGATTCCTCTCTTGAACAAAAGAAAAAGTGTCTAAATTGGAGATTGTTCTTCCGTAAGTGTCAAATATCATCACTTGATAAAATCTGAAATGTAGATCTTTGAAATCTCACCTGTTAATTAATTTAAAATTTTCCTAGCTCTCAAAAGACTTACGTCAACATAACAAAGGGGCAAACCTTAGGAGTGCAGGTAGAGGCTTTCAATTATTCTTTAGCCTGATCTAATTCCTTCTTGATTACAATACGTCTTTGTCATCATGCTTCTGATTCTTGCGCCCATAAAATCTTGTCCCAACATACCTTGAGAAAAGCTGTTATCCTGATCTGTAAGGAATTTCAGGTTGCTGTTGTAAGTCTCTGGTTTCTTCTCACCTCATTTTCTGTTCGTATATTGCAAAAGGCAAAGAGAATTCCAGGCAGAACAGTGGAGGGCTGTGAGGCATTTGAGTTGGAAGAAATAGGCCTGGTGGGGAAGAACATGAAAACCATCCTTGTGAGAAATTGGTAAAAGGCCTTTTTTTATCCTGCTGTGTTGCTTTGTCTTTGATGGTGCTTCATATTTTGTGTTCTTCTGTGTCTCCAGTTAGAGATTGGGGCTGCCTAGGCCAAAGTGTAATAAGTAGCAGTGTCTCTGGATATACATAAAATTAATCCCATCCAAGTGCAAGTTTTTCAACCTCAGATACAATGTTAACTCAGCTGCTGTAAAACAAATAAAATTGGAATAATCAAAAGAGAAGAAATGAGCAATGGTCATGAGGTTTTTGTCTGTAATTAAACATAGCCTATGGCAATATTAAGCATTTTTGCAACAGCTGTTGTATTTCTAGTAGCTGGTCAGATCTCCTACTTTTCAGAATCATACAAAAATATAAAAGTCTAACCTCAAGGAGCAGCTATCTCAATTCCTGACCTTACCCTGAGGATTTGGCTTGCTGATCCTATAAAATTTCCCAGTTTACAGCATTTTTTTTCCTCAACAGGTGTCTTCACAGACCACCTTTTATTTTTGGCATTTGCCCAACATAATTCTTAGGCATATGGCGGCAAAACTTTTGCAATAAATTTCAGGTTTGGTAGTGAAACATTGCAAACTATTTCAGGTTTTGATTTTTTTTTTCCTTTTAAATGAACAGAAAATTAAAAACATATTGAATCTCAGCAGCTTCTTTGTACTGTGAATTTAGTACGTGTTTTCTCAGTTTATATGCTTTATCCTTGTATTCAGTCATGATAGAAGAGATTGGCTTAAGAGACACGAGGTTTTCAGTTGATCCATTTGCCTCAAACTCCTTGCTTCTTCTCAGGGAGTGGAAGGAGATACAATTGGTCAGGTGTCCATCTTAAAAAATTCCTGGGTTTACTGATGTCTTTGTTTGGAACCATATTCAATAACAGTATCCTCAGCAAACCCAAATAGATGGTTCAGGTTAAACAAGTGCAATGTTAAACTTGCTGCCATGCAGGTTAACTTTGTAATATTTCTGTGCTGTGAGAACTAGAGGAAGGTTGTAAAAATGTGGTAATTTTTGTAAACATACTGTAGCTGAGGACATACTGATAATATTCAGCAAATAAACTTCCAGTTTTTCCTACAAATTGTGGGATGTCTAAATCTTCACGGCTAAGTACTGTCTGTGGCCTTTGTAATCACATCGGTCACATTCATACAATTACGGGGTTTTACAACCTTCGGTTCTGGAAATAACATGTAATACAATTCATGAGTTTAATTTTTAATTTAGTTTTTAATTTTTTTGTATGCCAGTGTTTTCACAGTGATTGAAGATAACTATATAACATGATTCTAACAGAAAATTTTGAGACCTCTTAAAATTACTATTATTAAAGTTGCAATTAATTCTGTGTCACAGAAACGAAGCTGCGCATCAACACATTTATTAGCCTCTTACAAGGCAGTTGCCATTTTGAATGAACTATGTTCTGAATCCTCTCATTTGTTACATTTGTGTAATGCTGACTGCATAAATAAGAGAAGGCAGTGTTTATTTCTGCAGCTCCCTGGAGGAAACTCAGAGAGCCCCAAGCTATTCCTTTTCTGTGACTATGACAGTACAGGAGAAACTGCTTCATCTGCAAAAGCCAGCAATATAAAAAGATATCTCCACCCTTTTCTTCACTGAAAATTATAGAAATAAATTGCCATAGATAAGCTAGAGGAGAAAGTCCACATAGTGATTTAAGAAGATTACTTGTGCTGCAGTAAAAGCCTGCCTATATAGTATGTCCTGGTTTAAACTCATTAAACTTTCTAAATTATTTGTGTCCATTTTATACGTAGCATTACAAATAAGGATGTAGAAAACCAATAGGAAAATAAAACAACATTCTAATGAATAACCTCAGTGTATGGATTAATAATACAGACAATTGTTACCATATGCTGGATCCACCAAGACCCTCTTTGAACTAGCATTTTCCATCTCGGATGCACGGACTCTGATATTGTAAAATCCACATCTCTGCATGGGACTTTCTAGATGTCGGTGTGTGATTAAAAACTGAGCATGAAATGCTAGGATACTGAAGGCTATGAATGAGTCAGTACAGTTTTGATTCACAGCTGACGTCAATTCAAAATGACACAAACCCATATATCTATCAGATAAATAAAGATTTGTAGCTGATGGTAGATAGATAGGGGGTAGGTGTAATTTAAGAATTAAATGTATTTTTTCAGTACTTTCCTCTGCAGACTTAGAAATTGCCCTCTTCTCTTTCATAATAAAGCATGTGTAGGTAGAGAAAGGAATTAAGCTGGTTTGTCATTTTTTTGACAGCATACATACATTTCTGGTCTCTCTGGGCTACTCCACTGAGTTCAGCTTGGCAGCTTAGCAGGTGCCATGCAGAAGGCTGTGGTTAACATCTTCACATTTATGCTCTGACAGGCTTAATTAATGCTTGAACTGTACCTAAGATCATTCATACTTGCTTTTCGTCAGGCCTGCCACTTGAAATTTTCCAGTCATTTCCTCCCAATGCACGATGTAGCTCTCTGGTGAAACAGAACAAGCTTTATTTATGAAATAAACTACCTTGGAGCAAAATTTTCTGTTCCAAAAGATTTTTGATTCTAGGTCTAATTTTTCAATTTGTGTTTGATAGTTGTGGGTGGATGTAGAGTGATTAACCAGTGGTGGTTAAAAATGCCTCTTGGGATTTGCCTGAACCGTCACTGTCTCACAAGAAGCTTTGAAATTCAAAGACAAGGTTAAATCAATTACAATAGAAATCCTGTGTAATTACTTAATGGTTGGATTTGATGATCTTAAAGGTCTTTTCCAACCTAAGTGATGCTATGATTCAGTTTATATCTGTCACAAATGTGAAGGCAAATCCTAAGATACCCTATAAGAATTCTTAAGTCATCAGTTCCTTCCCCTGGAAGGGGGGCTACAAACATGATTCTGAGATTTTCTTTCATGCTGGATTTTTAATTTTGATTTCTGATACTCTGAATGATCTGTAAAACTGTACTACCCATACTGCTCCCAGATGACTAATCCCACGTGGGAGTTTAAATGCATTGTTAATCCTAGTTGAGGTCAAGGGGTGTAAAATTTTGTTGAAGAAACTTGTTCCTAAATTGCTAGACTAGGTGGTTGGATTCTGTGATTTCCAGAAAGTGCAGGGTGATAGTGTTTCCTAGAAGCACTTCTGCTTCCCTCTGCAGTCAGCGTTCAGATTCCATTTAGGAGAGAGGCGATATGAGGAGAGGAACATCTGGAGCAGGCAGTCACCTGAACTGGCTCTTCTTTACAGGGCTGAATGAGCAACTGTTTCCCTACTGGGAATCAAAGTGGTTTTTGATACGCCTGGACTGGGCCCCACACTGGTTAGCATCATTCAGTAATTACACAACAATGATTTGGCTACTGTTTGTCAAGGGTTCTTAGCTCTATGGTTTTGGATTGCTTTTTTAGTGCCAGGAGTCAGCTGGTAGATCAAAGCCTTTAAGTGCTTTTTCCTCCATTATGGGGATCTTGAGATGGGCACATTTAGTGTGCTGCATCTTTGCCTCTTGAACCACAGGGAAAATTCTAGGCTGTTTCTTGGACTGTTATTTTTGTTTTTTCACCTTTCTACCGGTGCATATCAAAATCAAGATCGGTTAAAGACATTTCTGAAAGCAGACATACTTGTCTGGAGGGAAAGATGTATACAAGCAGTGTGGAATGTCAGTTGGAAGGTTTTTCCATGACGGTGTAGGATATAGATCATAAATCATCCTCAGAAAATGGTTTTGAAATTTTTTTTTGTTGGGATGATTTTTTTTGTGTTTGGTTTTGGGTTTTTTTTGGGGGGGGAGGGGTGGTTGGTTTTTTTGGTTTTGTTTTGGGGTTTGTTTGTTTGTTTGTTTTGGGGTTTTTTTTGTTGTTGTTGGTTCCCTCTCCCTGCCTGCCCAGTTTAAGCTAAAGCACTTAACATTTATTGGTTTTGCTAGTATTGATATCTAAAAAGTACTGATAATCTAACAGAGAACCACTGAGTTAAAAACTCTTTTTGGATTATTTTGTACATGTTCATGGTAGCTATTCCTGGTGTAAATAAGAGAAATTTTGTTCTTTGCTGCTTTGACTCATGAAAAGCCATCCATGTGCATGAGTACTCATGAGTTGAAAAGTTTTTTGATGTAGAAATCAGTTTCTTTCCATGATACTCTAATGGAAATAAACTGCTCTTGGAAGGCTGACATTCTAGCAAGTGAATAAACCTAGAAAAAATTTGGAAGTTTTCAAAAGTTATACTATTTTTTCTGTGACCGTTCTTCATTTTACACATCTAACATTTAAACATTGCAACTAAGATAAGCCAAGTTTTACGGGTAGATTTTTCTACTCCTCAGTGCGCAGATTTTTATGAAACAGGAGTTGTGTCACTATACTGGACTTAAGCTTACATTCAATTTCATATTTTAGTTCAGTCATATTAGATATATACACTGAGGTTGTGGATTCCAGCAGTCGGAATGATCTTAGTTTGCCACTTGCAGTTAGTTTCAGAGGGTGATATTAATAATGGTAGAGTTTTCCATGGGTGAGAGTGAACATTGAAAGAAAGTGCTCCAAAAGAATCAAGAGCAGCATACAGCAGTTCAATAACTTTTGTTATGCATAATGTAGTATTTGCATTCCTAGTCATTGAGAAAGTGCAATTGTAGCTTCCTTTTTTTAACAGGAGAAAGACACGAGTCAGGCCTGTGGTTTTCATTCAGGTACTCTGATTAGCCATTCTCCAAAGAGAAAATGACCTCAACATTTCCACTTCCAGCTGTGCGAATCAATTATCCTGATTTTTTCTAATCCACTCTGAATACGATAGGAGATCTCTCATTTTAGGTCTCTGCCCTTAGGGTATGTTAAGTGTAATCTGGTATTACCATCACATCCAAATTTTTTCTCCCTAGATGGGAAGGCAAAGAACCACTTATTTTTCTTCTTCATGCTGTCACCAGCTTCTGCAAAAATCGTTTTATAATCTTGAAAACCAGTTATGTCAGAAGAAAGTAATGAAAATGTTTTATTTTGAGGTATTCATGTGTGGGTCCAAAAAATTTAAAAGAACAGTCTAGAGAGTTTGAGATTAAATGAACTAATGAGTTTGGTAAATGCTTGGAGATTTTAAGCTGTTGCACTGAACTGTGTTCTGCCTTTGAATTCATGTGTTCAGCTCTGGTGGACTTCAATTTAACTTGTATAATTTGACTGAAATCAGGAAGTAGCCAAGAGGAGTGCATGATTTGCTGGAGTATGGCTCTAAAAGACACAGGTATAACATATTTGGATTTTCAAGTTTTCTTGGCTGGAGGGGTGGCCCATGTTCTATTGTAGGTCAGATTTCAGTAACTTTTGCATCCTTGATTAGTTTTGTTGGTCAAATTTACTTGTTTCTGTGCAGCAGTTGTCAGGGAAGAAAGAAGGATTTCTCTTCATGCAAGGAGGCACTGGCTGTACTTGGAATTTAAAGGGAATTCAGAATCAAAGTAGTCCGGTGTTTGTGTGACAGACCATTAGGACAGAGGTCTTAAATTGATGGGACAGGGTATTAAGATGGTAAGTGAAGTACTGTGCAGCTCCCCAGTTAATATATCTAGTAAAAGCACAGACTTGGAAATAAAGATGCTGTATGCCTGGCTGAGCATTTCACAAGCTCTTAATGATCTTGTTTTCGAAATCACAGTAGTAGAAGTTCCTTATGGAAACTGATCGTGATTTGCCTGAATTTTTTTTTTCAAGAACCGGCCATCTTTTCTTGAAATACAAATTCTTTTCGTTGCTACATCCCTCTTTCCTTGTTAAATTGGGGAAATAGAACAAGTGGTGCATCATTAAAAAATATATACGGAAGTGTTTCAGGAAGAAAGAGTGAAAAAAGTTGTATTGCATCCCTGAATTCTGCTTTATTTCTGTGATTGAAATAATCTTTGTAAGTGTGCTTCCTATGTTTTTTTCCATGATGCTTTGTGGTTTTTGGGAATTTACTGGGTCCAGTCACTTTGGAGGCAGCATAGTTATGTACAGCACCATCCCACTAAGAAGTTATTTAGGCTATTGTGTGTTTAGAACAACAGGAGTGTCTTTACACTAACTGCATGCATATTTTTGCCCTTTAAATCTGATAGGTACATGACAGAAGTATCTGAATGGACATGCATGTACAAAATTTTATGTTCCAGTATCTGATGGCATATGGCAGCTGAAAGCACCTGCTTTGGAGTTTAATGTCGTGTATCTGCACAAGCTTCTTTTCCTTGTCCTGGAATTCTTCAAACAAAGCTTTCTTCAACCTCATGATAGTTGAAAGAGATTGGGGTGTTTATTTATAAATGCTTCAGTACCTTGGCTCTTAGTTTTGTTCTCTTTTAAACCCTTTGTTGTAACTGTTCTCTTTTATGGAGATGTATCCACTCTGGTTGATGTTCTTCATTGCAACTCAAAACCAGAAGTATCTCTATGGCAGCTCTATTTTTTCTTAATTCCCTGGGAGACTCATTCAGAATATTTGCCTCTACAGGCAGATAAAAGGAGCATGATGGCAGGATTCTTTTATCCTAATGGAGCAAAAATCATTTTATGTTCCTGCTCCTGAGTTTGTCAATTTTCCAAAGCTGATGTTTCCCCTGAGGGAAGGTGAAAAAATTGGTCTCTGAAGGTTACATTCATATAATACTGTGTTATATACCCACTATAGTTTCATTTTTCTGTAATAGACCTTACTTCCCCTAAAAAGAAAAGATCTATAGAAGCCAAAAATCAGGTTGATGGAAAGAAGTGAAATGGATTTTTTTTTTTCCCCCACATTCTGTAAAGCCATCGAAACACAGGTAATAAGAAAGATTGTTCTTTAACAGAGTCTCAGTGAGCAAATGGATTTGCTTCCATGGTGGTGTGAGGAGACAGATTCTTCAGAATTATCCCAGAAGAACAAAAATCAAATTCATCAAAGTCATCATGCCACAGCTGTTACAACAATCTATCTCCTACTGAATGCTAGCCAGCTAATTTTTGAGAAGTGACATTTTTCACAGTTTATTGTTTTCTCATCAACACGGCACCAACCACATCAAATATAATCACCCGGTGATGTTGGCATTGATGAATTAGCCATGTGCTTTCTATTTACAGATACAGGAGTTTCAATTTCTTTGGGTGAAAAGAGAAGTTTTAGGTAGAATGTACTAGGAGTTTTCTCTCTGGTCTGTATGTTTTCCATGTTCAAGTACTTGTTAAGCTATGCTGGAATTCAGTAGCATAACCAAGTATTTTTACAGAAACACGTAGTTCTGCAAAACTTCACAAGACTGACTGTTTTAATGGGCTATGGTGAAACATTTTCGCTCCATTCTTTACCAGAACTTCAACTATGTTGCTCTTACTCTTTCTGGGGTCAACAGTAGTTTCCCTCTGCACTAATTTGTCATACAATATGACTGTACAGATGTAGTAGATGCTAGCAAGAGGCACAGGCTACAAGGAGGAAAACTGTCTGGGAATAATCTTCTTGCTAGTCTGATGTATGAAGACAACAGAGGTACTCCACAGTTTGGGATTCACAGTCATACAGGGCCCTTTTTTTACATATATATTTGCAATGTATGCAGTGTTGGCCATGATAAACAGAAGGATGTCTACCCAGAGTCTTTGAGAAGGTTCCTTCCGACTTGGATCTGTCCATCTCTTTCTCATGGTTTTTTCTTACATACATATTTCAGCAGCAAGAGCAGTCATAGTGCTCAGATACTCAAAAAATGCATCTGCACCACAAGAAACTGCCTTTCAGATTTCCTGCATAAACTATAAAAATAAAAAGTATCTTGGCAATTATTTTTCAGCTGTGAAATATGCTTTTGTAAAGCTGTGACTATAATTTTTCTTGCACAGAACTCTTTGTACTCCCTTATTGTTACCATATGCAGAGCTTTTTTGTAGGTCAGCCACTCCGTGAATAGCCAAACTCTGAACAATTTTTTCTTCCTTAAATTGCTTACTTCTAGACATAACCAGTCCATCTTATAATGTAAAGGAGCTATTAAGAGTATTCAGACTGCAAGTAGGGCTCCCAGCTAAGAGTCTTGCAATATAGAGTGATGTTGTTCCAAGAAAAAGTTTTGGAAATTGTACCTGGCACTTCTTGCTTATTTTGGAATATTTAAAACTGTTCCTCATCTTCCATCTTATTCCACTATTGATAATTTTCATCATCTAATTTAGGTTAATATGGCCACTAGAACCATTTAGTGAAATTCATAGCTTCAGGTCATGTGTCCTTTTGTTTCTTGAAATTCGAAGTAACTAAAAAGTATGGAAAAACACAAACATTTTCTTTTCTGTAACAACAAAAGGTGTAAGAGGTAACTGTTAACATTGGCTTATTGCTTTGCATGTGCATGCTGCATATTTTTCTGTACTGAAGGCACTGCACTTGACAGGTGGATTAAAATATAAATTTGAATAACTTCTGATTACCTTTATGTTCAGGAACTGGACTCAATGCTGAAAACCTAGTTTAGGCATGGGGTAACTTTTCTGGCTGATGGAGCCTTAATCATGGTGCTGCAATTCATCACTCTCCAGATTTTATCAGGATGTGGCTTTTAAGAGTCTTCTCTGCTTCCACTGTATGCTTTGAGAAACTTGCTGGTTTGATAATCTTGTAGGAATTTTTTTATGAGAGAATTAATACATGGCTTGCAAACATGTGAGAGATGCCTGGGATTACAGGATAATTCTAGCAAGCTATTAAGAAAGCCATTCCATGAAAATGATATCAGTGAGGTGTTTTGGGGAGGGGTTGTAGTTCAGATCTTGAATGATTAATTCTGCACCAGTGGTTTGAATGAGTCTAGGAAAGATGGTTCTGAAGGTTGAAGGTGATAAAGTCTCTAGCAGTTAAGATGGGGTACATAAGTTTCTGGTCAAGAAAATTAAGCAGCCTAACAGCACTGTCAATTTTGTTTTTAAAGAAACCCATTTCATTTAAACCTCTGCATCTCTACCTCAGAACACAGTTAGACTTTGCAGTCTCCAGGTGATGATCCATCTAGCTGAAGTTTATGTCTCAAGTAGTAACTGGTACAAATTGCTTGAGGGTAGAATTCAGGAAACTCTGAAATTGACTTTTTTAAAAGAGCCTTGTAGTGCTTCATTTGTCATTGTCAGTAATTTTGCTTTTTGCAGTAAAGAGGCTTTAGAGAGGCTCAGTTCATCTTTCTTGAACTCTTTGAGCCTTTTCTTTTTACAGTAAAGTTTTCTCCTGCCCAATCTGGATTATTTGTTTTTGGTTTGGTTGGGGATTTTTTCTATAATATCCTGATTGCTGGCCTGAGACACTTGTTGCAGGTTGATTTAGTGCACTTTTCTTCTCCCAAACGTGGAACAAGTGACTTCTGTACCTGGGCTGTTGTCTCCCATTGATCTTAACAGCAGTCATTTTCAGTCATTGAAAAAGAACCAATAATGTTTCATCAGTAGGAGAAATTTAGCTTGTTGATCTTATCATGCTCACTGTTCATATAAGCTCTAAAGCAAAACTTCACTAAGAAGAAATCTCATCAGACTTGCTAGGAATACTATATTATCTAATAAAGTCAGACTTGATAAACCTGTAATTAAACAAAGAGGAGAAAAAGAAAGAAATCCACCATTTAATGAAAGAAAGAAAGAAAGTCATTATTTTAATGGTATCATAGTGAGGAAACCTGACAGTGGTGGGTTTTTTGACTTCTATCAGTCTAAAGCTAAAATAGGTGTTTTGAAAAGATAATGTGTCATCTTTCACCTCACCAGAACTTAATGGGGATGATGTGTGAACCTGCAGTTTGAGACAGATTTTTTTTCTTTTTTTTCTTCCTCCACATAGGTATTTTTAAGCTCAGTCTGACATAGTAACTGGCATGCAGCTTATAAAGCTGCTGTGAAGCTGATTTGTGCTTTCTCCTGAATGTCCAGTTGTATGTGTATTAACATAAGAGATTTTCAGGCAGCTGCAGGTAACAATCTAACAATCAAATTTATGGTAGATTGTTTATAAATGTGGAATAATTAAGTCACATAATTTTGTCAGGATAAGAGTTTCTACTTTCTGAAAGAAACAAACCAAACCAAACAAAGAAATGAAACAAAAAACCCTCTTCCTTTACATAGGGTGTGGTTTTTCACCTTACAAAGATGGAAAAATATCTGTTTTCTGTTTGTTGTATGTCCTGGTTCACAACTCAGTGTTCTGATGAGTATTCCTTAATTGAAAAAGATCACTGAAGTATGAGTGGAGAAGTTAAGAATAAGAAGATAATCTATAGCTTCTTCTTTTTCTTTCTTTGGAGGATTCTTTTATCACACAGTAAATTTCAACACGTGACATCTTTTCTTATCTTTGCTTTTCAGTGAGAAATTTCTGAAGAAATTATCACCTTAAAGCTACCTGAAGTAATAATATTTACCATCTATTTGACAGAAACTCTCCGAAGGTTTCTGGTGCCCTTGCTTACGTAGTCACTTTCTAAGAAAAACCCCTAAAATCCTTAAAATAGTTACCTGCTGAGTAACACATACGTACAAAGATATTGCTTAAATGGAAAGCAACTGATTTTGTGAAGCATTGAAAATCTGGTTAAAAGTAGTTTTCTTTGAGGGAAATTCTGTTTCCATCATTCTTGAGGAGTGGAAGCTGCTTTGTGCAAAACCAGACTGAAATGGCACTCATCCTCTCCTAACTCTTCATGTGTTGTCTCTGTCCAGTATAGGGTTGTTACCCAGGTAGTTAAGTGCTAAGTAAATAGTTGGGTGCTATTTGGAAAAGAAGAAATCTACTGTACAAACAGCTTCTGAGGATTCTGGAAAAAGAAATAAGTGTATGTAATAGTGTAAGTAAATATCCAGTGTCATGATTTAAACCCAGCTGGCAACTCAGCCCCAAATAGCTGCTCACTCACACTCCCCTGGTGGAATGGGGGAGAGAGTTGGAAGGCTAAAAGTTAGAAACCCCCTAGGTTCAGGTAAGGACAGTTGAGTAGTGCTGTGCACACAAGCTGTGCACACAAGCCAAGCAAAGAAAGGAATTAACTCAATGCTTCCCATGGGGAGGCAGGTGTTCTGCCACCTCCAGGAGAGCACAGCTCCAGCACACCTAATGGTTGTCTGGGAAGACAAAGGCCATCACTCTGAATGTAAGCTTCCTTCCTTTTTCTTCCTTCATCTCTATATGCTGAACATGATGCTGTGTGGTATGGAATATCCCTCGGATCAGTTGGGATCAGCTGTCTCAGCTGTGTCCCCTCCCAGCTCCTTGTGCGCCCCCAGTCCCCTCGCTGGTGGGGCGGGCTGAGAGGCAGAAAAGGCCCTGATGCTGCGTAAGCACTGCTCAGCAGCCACTGAAACATCTCCATATTATCAACACTGTTTGCAGCAGAAATACAAAACACAGCCCCACATGAGCTACTGAAAAGAAATTGAGCTCTGTTCCAGACAGACTTGCTACATCCAGCCATAGCATACATTTAAAAGTGGAAGTGGAGACCTAAAGGGGAAATGCACAGTCCAGAAGGAATGTTTTCAATACCATCTCTAGTATCTACAGTAAATGAAAAAATATTTAGGGTACATGTGTTCTCTAAACCTACTCATCCAGTTCGTCTTCATAATTCATTGTCTTGTCTCATTTTCTAAACTGCATTACAGGGATTGTGGTAGGGAAGACCATGTATTTGGTACTTCTTGTCAAAAATTACTTTCTAATCTGTAGTGGCCATTATTTTATAGAACACAGCAGAAAGTAGGTCGATCTACATAGCACAGCTCTGAAGACATTCAAGTTTAAGACTATCACTTAAATTCTTTCTCTAAAAATGAATGAAAAGATTAAACTGTCCCTATCTCAAAAGAAAATTACTTGGAGTGTTCCGTGAGGCTTCCAGTGCAATCATGTCATGAATTTCAAAAAATATTGTCATATATAGGATTTTTCTCCTGAAACAACCTCATGTACTATTTCAGCTTATCTTTCTCATCCGGCCTGTATTTGTTGTGGAGATTCTCATCTTTTCCACTTTTAAAAAGTGCTTTTTCTCTCTAACACTAGTAATTGAGGAAAGAAGGAAATTGCCATGTTTGGCTATTAAAGAGTCAGTATTTTTATAATGAAGGAATAGTATTCTGTTTCACCGTATTTTTTTTTCTGGAAGGCAGTGTGACTCAAGCCAGTTTTGCCTTTTTCCTCTACTCTACAACGCAAATCCCAGAAGAGATTTTGAGACTTCAGACCAAGTAACCCTGATACAAATGGAGTCATGGGAGAAATCCCTATTATTTACATTCCTGTAGAGAAGCAGATGCTTCTCCACAGCCAACTGGAATTTTCTGTTTCTTCTTTAAGAGACTCTTCGAGATGCTGCATATAGTTCTTTAATTCAAGGACAAGAGCTGTGTAGCATGGATAAACAGTGGCAAAACTTCAATAGTAGTTTTAAAATACCTGTCATTGTAAGGGAGCCCAAACAGCCTTTTTTTCCTATGATAAAGAAACATTCCCTAAAAACAGTGCTTATGCTCACAATACAAGCACTGATAGAGGTGCAAGAGCTGTTGATTGGTCCCTCTAAGCCAGTTTAACCCCCTAATCTTCCTTCTACAAATACTTGCATAATTATTTTCTGTATTCATTCATCATAAGAATAATTAAATCTGTTGGGCTAAGCTTGCAGCGAACCTAACAGTTAAACTTAGCTGCTGTTCCACAAAGACCTGTGGGGAACTTTATATACTTACCATGACCTCACTGTTGAGTGTTTTAACTGGTAGTATCTCTAGCTTGTTTTTGAGAAGCAGAGTTACTCATAACCAGAGTTCAGCTCAGCCTTCATTTTTGTACCTGCAGCAGACTGTGTGTGTAAATATTACTAGGTAAATATCCTGTAGTACCCAGTGCTAGAAAAAATCTGGGATAACTAATAACTTGGAAATGCCTTAATTTTTGGGGTGTATAGAACCATATTTAGAAATTTGCGAAATAATTATGAGAAAAATACTGAGTGCTTTATGTGTGCTGCATGTGTGGAATCAAGAGGCACAGAGGAAACATAATAATAGAAGCTGTACCATTTTAATGCATTGGACAGTGTTACTTTCTTCTTCCTTGCTACCAGGGAAGGACTGTTCAGAGATAACATTTGAAAGATACTGTAGGTCATCCCAAGAGTCACAAACTTTCCTAGGCTGTCAGCACATGAATAAGGTGGTGGTCATGCAGACAGCCAAGATACTGATGACCCGTTTTACACTCGCAGCATGTCATCTACTCATGATGTGACAGGAAACCACAGTAAGGGCTGGCGGGAAAGTGAGGTAAGGCATTTTATTCCCACAGGGCTTCCCAGACACAGTAACTAGTTATTGGATCTGACAAGTAGGTTAGTGCACAGGCTTCTTAAAAAGCCAATACTGTACCAAAAATAATGAGCTTGACAATGTGTGCATCCAACTGACGCCCTTGTTCATGTTAAGTATGTCTGGAATTTTTGGCATAGTCCAGGATGTAGGGTGGGAGAAGACAGATACCTAGGGAACTCACTAGGTGATGTGGCAGCAGTTTTTCATAGTGCTTATTACTTTCTCAATAGCTTGTTGAGCTAGCTCAATACATGTCTACCTATATGTAGTACATATCAGTAATGGTGCAGAAGGTATGAATATACACTCCTGGATGAAGGAGTCCCCAGAACTCCTGCAGACCTGATTTAGACTAGACTTCTATGCTGATTGTTAGCTCACAAGCCAAAGTAGTGCTTAGGAAGGGGGCTAAATGCAGCAAGGATAAAATAGGTGAACTTAAAGCCAGCAAATATGTTATGTGCTGTCTTAGCAGCAGTGATCCAAATGTAGGAGTGTGAGCAGTCAGCCCTAGGGACCCATATGCTTCGGAGAGGCAGACTGGAGAGAGGTGCCTGTGAAGCTCCAGGGGAAAGTCTGGATTTATTTAAGAGAAAGCTTCTCTTCAGCAGACACAAAGTAGTGTCCCGTTTGCATAGGGCAAATACCTGAGAGCTCACAATTTCAGCCTAAAACATTAATTTAATGGAAGAAAGAAACTACTCTTCCTGCTCTTATTCCATTGTCAATGAAAGTTAATCTGACTGCTCACTGTCAGAAGACATAGCAAATAAACATTACATTTAAAATTAATCCAACTTCCTTTAGCTCTCTTCTCTCTCCTCTGATCACCTAAACAGGCAGTTGATACAAGACCAATCACTCAGTTACAACAGCATACATCCACTTTAAATCCTTTGTATAATTTGCATTCATATAACTGCAACCAACTTCTTCACTCTGAAGGAAATAAGTAACTTGCAAAGTACTAGTGAGGAAAATTCCATGTTCCCCAAGGGAAAAAAAGCAGAGTAAGGCACAGGACTTCTTAGACAAAGTGTGGGTGGAAATCTTTAGTACCCCTGTGACCTGCCTGAGCTAAAGTTTCTTATTAATAATCATTTCTATAATGTTAATTTAAATACAGATTAGTTAAAAGATTTTATGTTGCAACCACATAAATAAATAGGCTAAGTAAGTAGCTGTTTTAAAGAAAAATACACAAGCAAGATGCATTATTTCATATGTTTGGTTATTTTGGATCACTGTGATTTGCCAGACTAACAACTCCTTCATTGCATGTTCAACCTGTCTTTTGTTAAACACCAGCTATTGCTTGGCTACTTCCCACCATGCTGTTTTTATTAATCCTGTCTTAGGTCTGCTTCTTTTGTTGTTTCTTTTCTGTGCCTTCATTCTCAAAGTATCTTTAAGATACTGCATTTAGCTGCTGACATAGAGTTACACATCTACTGAAGTCCACAGTATTCCTCAAGTCTGTTTTTTTTTCCCCTCATCTTCAGTGTTCCTCTGATTTAACTGTTCCATTTTGTTTTGACTTTTGATTATCCCAGGGTCCGATTGGTATGGATGGAAAGCTGGTAGGTGATTTGTTCAAAACCAGTGTAATTTAGGTCTTTCACATATTCCCCTCTTTACTTTTTTAAATATGCTGACATATAATCAAATACTGGCTTCCTTCAGCATAACTTAGTTCAACTCCAGTAGCGTGGATTTTTAACAGGTTGCTGAAAAGCCACTTCAGTCTTTTGTGCCTACGCAAGGAAATGGAGGTCAGCTCTGCTCCTCCTGTTTCCTTATCATTTTCTGTCTGAATTAGACTGGAAGACAGATGTTCCTCCTTGGGTGCTCTGTCCAAGGATAGTTTGGTGGTGCCTTTCAAACAGCAGGATATCACTTCTGGCTACATTTCTGTGACTCTTGCTGCTTTCCTTCCTCCACAAATTCTTAATTTTTGTGTTTTAATTTCTGTGCCTGGATTTTGTTGGCTGATTAAATCTGAACGGCCTCGTGTCTCATAATAAATGCATTTGTATGATATTCCAGATAATCTTTAGGGATATCCTGCTTGAATTAAGTTTAGAAACAACCTTTAATTTTATGCAATGCATTTGTACTTGTGTGTATATTTATATAGCTTTATGTTTGGATGTATGAGCCTGGAAGTTTATGTTCCCAGCTCTTTAAAGATTAACACCATTGCAAAGGTGTGAAAATCCAGTTTTGGCACTTTCTCATGTTCCTTATATTCCTTTTGCTCCCTCTCTTTTCTCCCTTCCCATGGCACCCCTTTTCACTGATACCCTGGATACCTATTTTCTTTTCTATCATTTTACTTACTACAAGCCCCATTTCCTTTGCAAGCTCAACTTGTTAACTTGCAGTGTCAACTTTCATTTTCTTCTCTTTCTTTCCTGTGCTCCTTGAGGTTTCTTTCTACTGTTAAGTAACTTGTCTGTGAAGTTCGCAGCATGCAGTCAATAGGCTTTTTCTTTAATCTCTTTTAGGGGGTTGATAACTTACCTGTTGACTTCAGTTACACCATGGATATTTTTTGTTTGTTTTAATATCATTTAATATCACTTATATATATATATATATATATATTTATATAGGTTCAGTTGCTAGGAAGGGTTTAACTAACAACAGTACAAGACCTTCCATCATGGCAATTAGACTAGGTTGCCAAACCCCTTTGTTTACCTCAAAATAGTGTATTAAGCTAGTAAATAGGAATATAGGAGGGAAAATTGTTCTGGAGATTTTACTGAAACCGTGGCATGTTATGCAGCTATACCCACTGTAGTAATTTGGATTTAAAATAAATAAAATTAAAAGCAGCTTTCAGTTTGGATCATCAAGTACATGAGCAATGATCCAGAGGTCCAAAGCAGCAGCCATCAAAATGCACCTGATCAGTCAGTGGTGTTGGGACTGATCCTTAAATGCGTGCAAAGACAGCAATTAGTTGGTAGCTAGTGAATCGGTTTTAGAGTATATAACAGATTTGAATAAAGAGATGTTCATTAGACAAAAATCAGAGTAATGCTGACTTTTCAGTCTTGAACAGTATTTTCTCCCTGTTGGTTATCTAAAATTTAGAGAAAGACTTACAGCTAAAACATTTTAATCCACAAGTAACATGAACTGGGGGCGATTTATGCAGCAATGAACCAGACTGATTTCATCAGTCCTGGGGCCATTTTGGGAACACAAGCAGAGAAATTGAGATTGAGCTTGCTCAAACGAGTTATAGTATCCAATTGAATTCATGTTAGAGGGTTTTTTAATGAACACCAAAGTAACTCAAGGAGCTTTATTCCTGACCCTTTCACAACATGCAAAAATGAGAGAGGGCAAAATTAACAGCCCCTTTTTGTGTCTCACACTTTGAATTGCTGTTGTGTGACAGTAACCCCTTACAATTAAAAATGGCAGTGTTGTTATGCTTTTCTGCATATCTTTATAAGAACATCTGATGAGTTCCGTAATTCAGTGCTTGCTGCATCCTCTGGGTAGTGTCACTTACTGGATCACTTGTGAGAAGGGAAAATTTTACTGTAACTGCAGTGGATAGTAGGGCAAGGAGTAGATAAGAAGAAATATTGAAGGATTGGGAACCATTGTAGAAACCAGAAAATAATTAACTTCGCTAATGCAAATTTCCTTCCATGCCAAAGGAGCTAATAGCCAAGGGGTAAAATAATCCTGCTATGAGTACTTTTGTATTCAGCATCTGCATTTATAGCTAAATGCAGGATAATTGTAATATTGGCAGCATGTATAAACTAAGAGTAATGCAGCTGTTATATTCCCCAATATCTCTTAAGAGTTTTCTGTCTACATGAAAAACTATTGTCCTATAAAAATTCATTTTCCAGCGGTTTTCTGTATTGAAGACATGAAAGAAGAGTAATTATAAATGCTCAGTAGCAGCAAGGCAAAGTAGTGATGCTGTTGAGATTGAGAGTACAAAACACTTTCATGGGAGCATGATTCCCATCCTCACATTCAATTCAGGATATGTTTGTATTACGTGTATGTATACGTCTCTTGTATCGTACATATAGCATGTACCATGGGGTCACTTAGCAGCCTGTATGTCCAGATGAAGGAAAAAAGTCAATTTTCAAATCTCTTTGTTAAAATATATATGCATATATTCTCTTTATTTGCTTTCCATTGCTTTAAATCAACTCTTTATTGAAACATTTTGGTAATTTCAGACCTTTGGCTTTTTTAATATATACACAGTTTTGGCTTTTTTAATATATATACTTTGGAGACAGCCTTTAATGACCTGGTGAAAATGTATAGCAACTTCAGATATTCTTGTGACCAAATGTATTGTGAATTTTATGTATAAAGCTTGCAGGCATAGGCCTCAGTTTAGATAATTTATACAATTTCATTGCACTGTCTGCCCAGTACTGCATCAGTAAGCAATTCCTGATGATTTTAAGATCAGGTATAGCATATAATAGCTTAAAACCTGCTGTGAGGGGAAGATTGAGGGGAAGTCTGAGTGCTAAGGAGTCCCAATCATATTCATTAACCCAGTGTGATGTGTAACTTCATAGAGCTCACCAACTCAGAAAGTTTTACTTGATATTTGAACTGACAAACCTCAGCCAGTAATTTATTTTTTTTATAACCTCTATGGTGCAGTTTTTTCTAAGGAACGAATAGAAAACTGCAGCATCCACAACAAGGAATGCTTTAGGCTACACTCAGTGTAAAGATTAGCTAGCCACAATAATTCTGTACTTTACCAATATTCCTCTGTAACAGAATTCCTTACATTTTAGAAAAAAAAATTTAAAACCTTCCTTTGAATTTAGATACCTTTTTTCCCCTGGTTTTTAATCAGCACATAAAGTTCTATTAGTTACTATAAAAGCATTTCTCCATCTGCTTTTCTTGTTGATAATTGTTCCCAATTGAAATGCTTTTGCCCCCCACCTCCTCTAAAATCACACAGAATCACAGGGCAGTTGAAGTTGGAAGGGACCTCTGGAGGTCATCTGGTGTAACCTCTCTGCTCAAGCAGAGCTATCCCGAGCAGCTTGCCCAGGATCATGTCCAGATGGTTTTTGAATATCTTCAGGAATGGAAACTCCACAATCTCCCATGTTCCTCTGCTTGATTAACACTAAAAAAAGTGTTTCCTGATGTTCAGACAGAACAGTTTCAAGTCTCTGTAGAAGTACCTCCTAGATAAAGTGAAGAGGTTTTATAAGATTTAAAAGAAGGCTCCATGCTCGGTTTCTGTCAACAAAAGGAAACATATTTTCAGTTTAAGTGAAGTATTATTTTAATTGTCATAAAACACCAGAAGCTAAGCTAGACCTAGGAGTTTAAAGGAATTCTCGTTTTCCAGGGAGAAACATGTAATTATTTTTCCCTTGCAGTGGGAGCTGATTGTCTGGGTCATGTTGTTTATAGTCACAGCTACTGTATCGTTTGCTAAAATAATTCTGCTTCATGCAAATAATTTCTATTAGGGGGTCTGAAATAACTCATGACTTGTAGTGGCTTTTTTGGGCTAGGCAAATTAGGGATAGGAAGTCTGCTGTGTAAGGGCTTGCAGCAACAAGAGATGCAGTTCCTCAGCATGCAAAGGGTGCCTCTCCACTTGTCCAGGGGTGATCTAAAGGGGATGTTGATAAATAAGAGAGAGGAAATGTATCAGCTGTCGTCTTGGACCAACTGACAAAGGTTCAGCTCAAACCTTTCACAATTGCTGGTTTAAATACTGGTTTATACTTGCTTAAAACTGTGGTGCCTGCAGCAATGGCAAAAAGACTAGTGTTTGTCCAGCAGTGTGTTCCTCCAGTTTTGGGACTTTGTTCATTTAATGAGCATTGAGAGTATATAATTAGCATCTCCTTGAAACATGGAGGTGAGCCATAATAGAGAAAGGAAAGTGAGAAAACCCATAGTACCTGCTTCTGAATCAGCTCAGCACCTCTGGCTTCTTTCTCACTTGAGGACTGTCAGTTAGGTCTTACTACCATTTCCAAATTGTTATGACTATCTAAAATAAGAAGTTTCTCAAATGTCATTTCGATATGTTATTGTAATTTACTTCTAGAATCAGTTAGTTGCAAGAAAGTTCATCAGTTTGAATTAAAACATTCAAATTCAATATCAACTTAAAGAGTCCAAAATCTGACTTCAATGCAGTTACATTGTATGTGTGTTTCATTAGTTCCTTATTAGAGAGTACTGTAACTATTTTCTACTATTTAAGGAGTTAATCCTTGCCATAACTTTCCATAATCTTTTGTTTTTCTTGTTTCTTTTCAGGGTCAGCCTGGTCCTCAAGTAAGTGCCATCTTATTTTCTTACAAAATTAATAGCTAAATACAAGGCCCACCAAGCTCAGGTTGTTTGATCCTACTGTAATAAGATAGAAACTGGTAACTATTGCATAATTCTACAAGACAAATATTTCCCAAGAGAGAAATATGCCCCCCGCATATGGTTAAGTTCCCTCAGCTGTCTGACCAGATGGTGGGGTTAACAACATAATACTGAATAAAGCAAATCTCCTAACTATGGCTTGAAACTTTGCCACCACACTTTAAAGCAAGATAAAATAACTTAGCAAATGTGTAGCAAATGTAATTCTTCAACTGCTTATTAATCACATGCTAATAATGTTGCTATAATCCAGGCAGCCCTCAGTTATTTTAAATACTGCACTGCTAGCTATTTTGATTAATTAGATACACTGCTTTGAATTAGTTCTGCTTTATTTAAGAATAGTAGAACTTTGTCTTGTGAGCTGTAATTGAAGATGTGGAAATCTAGGGACCTATTTGTCCCTTCTAAGGGAAAAGTAGACCAGCAAAAAGGAAGCATTACACATAGCAAAAATTCAGCGTGAATTATTTGAGTGCTATAAAAATATGGAAGAGCCTGGAAATGGGGGGGAAGCCTGTACCAGTTAGTTATTGAAATCAGTTGAGAAACTCAGCCTTTGTGGGAAGTAAGCTTTGGTCTGTGGAACTGTGTTAGCAGTAGTTAGTTGCCCGAACCAGGATTTCTGTGATGGCCTTTTGTATTTAAGAATCAAAATTGAAAGTTAAAGCTTTACCACCTTATCAGTTGGTAATTTTTTTAAGTTAAGATTTTCATTATGAGAAGCAAGCATTTCTTTTAGATTTTTTAGTTTCTAAACACCATTTTCTGTTGAAAGACAGATTGATTTACAAACCCTCAAACCACTTGGCCTGAATGTGCAATACCCTTGCAGTGCCAGGCTCCATTTAATAGAATTGTATAAGAAGTCCATATGATACTGGAGATGACCATCGCCCATGGCACTTATGTTTCACAGCAGGCTCTTGATGTGTGGGCTACACAGAGAGGTATCTTCAGCCTCTGTGCTGCTGGGGGTCAATGAAGAGAGAGATTGTAATTCTGTGTGGCACTGTAGCTCTGAACAAGCTCTGTTGAGGACCTGAGGCTGATACTTGAGCCTGTGGGCTGCCCTGTAGTTGATGTTAACTTGTGCAGCCACCCGTGTCCTTTCCTTCTGGGTATGGACCCCCACCTCCCCCATTTCAGTTGCTTAGAGAGTGTCTCTTGCCTAATGCTTGTAAACAGCTGCGCAGTCTTTGGAGCTTGTATCTCTACATTAAATGCCCTGAGATAGCTGTTAGGCAAGGAACCACCATGGAGACGGCAGCATTCAGTGCTGTTTCAAGGGCAGAAAGAGAAATCTTGTCATGGGTGTAAGAGAAGTGAGGTGCAAGCCATAGGAAAAACCATCTAAAAATGACCCCCAAGAGAGAATTCTTGCGTCTTAACTTCAGTAATTCCTCCCAGTGGAAGTGCTCACCTCTGGGTCATCACCATTGTCCTCAGCAACACGTACCATTATTCTTAATAATGCCTTTTCCTCCTTTCCAGCTCAAGATGGTCTTACTGTATCAGGAGGACATGTGTGTACTTTGTCATTTCGTCTGGCTGATTGAGTCCAGGAATAATGCTTTTGAGAGCACTGGTGGGGAAGCCATAATGGCATAAGACAGAGTCGTGTTCAGCTTCAGATCAAGATGCCTAAACGCAGAGGCTTCTGTGTAGGTGTTGACCTATGAGGTGTCTAAGCATTCCCTGCAGCCAGTGAAGGTTAGGTCAATACTCAGTGCACCTAGAAACCTGTTCAGCCCATGGTAAACTCCTCGGGCTCAATTACACTGTCTGCATTCAGGCATTTGTTGCTGTGTGAGTTGATCCAGCTTCTCCAGCCTTAGCCGCTGGCTGTTTTATGTACCCGGGCTGGACTCTGTGTTGGGCCGTGGTTGTAGCTGTCATTCACGGGCAGCTGTCTTGGATACCTAGGGAATCTCTCACATGACGCTGGCTGTACACATTCGTGCCTCCTAATTCCAGATTCTGACTGTAGGCAGCTACTGAATCAGATAACCATTCTGCTGAATTGCTTTCTAGCTAGTGTTGACATCTGCGTGTCTCAGGCAACTATATGGAGGCTGTACATTTAGAAGCCTTTCCCCTTAAACTGAAACCCAGATCCAGATAACTTTGTGAGGCAGCATTTTTTAAATATTGAAAGCTGTGGTTGAAAATCTCAAGATTTTTAAAAACTAAAGTATCCACAGAAAACAGAATCCATTTGCATACAGATAAAATAATTCAAAACCCCTCGGCGTGTCATTAAAATGATGCAGCAATTCCAGCCTGTTACGATTGTCAGCAATTTCCCAGGTCTTAACTGTGTCCATGAGAAATTCAAAATTAAAAGTATTGATCACTTTGGTTAGTAAGTAAAGGCTGCCTGGCTTCAAAGAACAAAATTGTTATGCTGACTGGAGAAGCACTTAGAAAGTTTCTGATGTCCTAACCATGCAAGTCCATGCTAAGATCAAGAATAAATTCTGATCCTCAGTGTTTTACTAACACCTATTCTTTTTTGTCTCTGGTTTTATAAAATACACGCTAAATTCACCCCAACACACACCTAATTACTGGGCACAACAGATCAGTAACACCTCCCATCATTTTAACTTTGAACTTTTTACTGCTGATTTTCTTCAAAAATATATGACAAAATACAATTTTGCCTCACATTTTCCCATCTTAAGTAGTAACAAGCTTTATTACAACTCACAGGCTTTTTTTTTTTTCCCCTTTTTTTTTTGTTTTTTCCAGAAAAAGCTTATGGTTCTGTTGCAGGTCTCAAAAGTAAAGACCACAGTAAAAAAACTGAAGAACTTCTAGGCCTAATCTTAAAAAAATAAAGTTCCTTCTTATGATTTTGGTTTTCTTAAAAAGAAAGCTATTTTAAATACCTTTATTTAAAATAAATTTAAATTACAAATATTTTAAATATTTTATAATAAATGTGTTTCTTTGTAGAAGAGCAAGTAATAAAATATTTAATCTTTTTGCTGAAATGAAATTCGGGCTTTTGATTTACCCAAAAAAAATCCGTTTGGTTTTTTTTTATCTGGAATGTAAATATGTATTTAGATTAGCTTGAACCAGAAAGGGTTCTTCTCCCAATAAATCTATACAACCAAATTCTGCCCATACTTTCTGCTTTCTCTTTTTAAAATAATGGAAGTATTCTTGCTTGTCAGAGAACAGCGTTTGGCTTCTAGTCTAACGTTAATTCCATAACAAATGGGTAAAGAGAGAAGGCTTGCTATTTTAAACTTTTTTTCTTGTTTAGAGATAAAGTTCATCCACATACTAGAAGCCATGCTTTTAGTACTATGGTGAAGGAAGACAAAACAATCCTTTAAAAAGTGTTGCTGAACTAAAACTATGGACAACTCTTAAGTATGGGGCAAGGTTGTGTTTTGGTGTGACTTTGTCTCAGCCAGCCAACTGTTTTCTTTTTCGAGGCAATATCCTCTCCCTGGCCTATCTCTAGCGCAATGTACTTTGTCTCTCATGTCAGCATACATGATCACTCTCTGTGTGGGACTTTGAGATACAGCAGCCTCACAGATGCTTCCCCTTTCTCTTTGGCAGCTGTCCAAATCTGCATTAGAAATGGACAAAATATTAATGATTGATACTTGTTTTTGTGAGATTCTTGTTTTCCTTTATGTGACACATCCACGGATGTGGTGTTAGAACAGCCTGAAATTTTCCAGTGCTTTGTGCATGATGAATGGTTTCCATAGTGATTCTGGTGACAAATGTATGCGTCTCTTTTTCACCATCAAGCACCAGGGTATGTGACTGGAGTATTTTTAATTTCTGATGACAGAGATTCTGATTCATGGTTAAACTGGCTATTACTGGCTTGTGCTGTCAACAGAGCTGGTGGGAACCATTTTAACTTTTAGTTTTCTGGTTTTTGTTGAAGGACAGAGAAACAAAGCAGGCCACAGGCCCTAGTTTTGAGTGGTTTTGGGAGGCAGCAGAATTTATCACTTCCTAGAGAACACTGTGATGCTAGGGAGAACTTCTAGATCTTAGAAAAGAGTAACTGATGGTAGGAAGTTTCCCTTTCAGTTTTGATCGTTTGGATAGCCATCTGCATTCCACATCCAGTTAAATACTCCTCTCAGTGCATGCCATTCAGTAGTAGGGCAGTTGATAACATCAAGGGATCGTATATGTGGTTTTTTATTGCTTTTTAAGCTATGGGCAAGATTCATAATGTCCTATTGACCAGTGCTGCAAAGTGATCTCTACCTGTCAGATCATTAGAGCTGGGTATGTTTCTTTTGTTCCGATCACCATAAATTGAGGTGTAAACCCCACATTCCTTTTTTCTGGCAGTTTGCTTTCAGGAATGGCTGAAGACTCTTCACTTGCATGGAGAGTGGGGGAAGGAGGCAAGAAATACACTTATGAAGGACAAAATCAGCCTAATACTGAAGAAATAGTTCCTCACTTTCAGATACACAATGCAGCAGCAAAGTTACTGCTCCTGGGAGAATCCTAGTGGTGGTACCCAGGCCGTCATCTACTCACGCTGCAGAGAATGATCTTTTGGGGTGTTTCCCCTTGTAGAAACTGATACCCTGTGCTCCTTTGTAAACTTCTGATCCAGCTGAAGGATTGTATAATTCAGTCTGAATATGAAAATGCTAATCTGCTTTTGAGTTACAAGGTGAAGGTCAGATTTTTCTGTCAAACTTTGACAATTAGTTTATTAGCATTAGGTAGCAGACTTGTAAAAGTGTTTCTTACCTTCTTTATACCAAGATGAATCCTTGATCACTTTGCTGCTAATAACAATCTACTATAAATTATGAGAACAGAAATTAATCTGAGGGCATCATAAATAAACAAGCTTGTACTAAGTTTCATACATATTTAGAAGGCAGAACTTTAGTTTGCTTGCCATTCTCCTTTCTTAAATGGTAATAGCATTTGTGAACACTATTGAAGTTGTGAGATCTGTTTAGGAAACAGTTCATGTTGATTTGTGAACATGAAGAAAGAAATGCCATTTGCATGGTTTTTCATTTTATGTTAGCTCCTCAAATGAACCACATCAGAGAATGTAAGAGGAGAAAACATGCTCAAAATTTCATTTACTTTATACATAAGTGTTTATGACACAGAAGATGCCAGAAATGTGTCTTCTCAGAATGAGATAATGCACTTAATTGTTTTTAAGTATGATGCTTTCTCAGCTTCATGTGTAATAAAATAGAAGTTAATTTTGTTAAAAAGAATTGACAACAATGAGCGCTTTCAAAATATAAAACACTGGTAGATTTATGCACATGTGTAAACCAGAAGAGCTGTGAATATTTAATGGTTTTCTTGCCTAAGCAGATAGTATTAGTGCAAGTAAGAGGATTCTTTGCTCTGTAAAGAAGAGAGCACAGAATTGGAGATTTAGGAGCAAATTGTTGTGAACTATCAGTTTTACCAATACTAAGGAAGCACCACACATAATTTAAAAAGGTGGAGGAGGGTAAAAGTTCCAGGCATCAACAAACAAAATTCTTGTACCATTTGATGCTATGCTCTGCTTTTGATGTGTTTTTTTACTTGTATTTTCCCACCCTTTTGTCAGGAATTGCAAAGGAGCCTCTAATGGCAGATTGATGACTTCTCTCAGTACCCTGATAAGTGAATGTAGTTGGGGATAATTAGACTTTTTAGATCTCTGCTCATCAGGCTCTGTCAGACACCAAGAGAAGGCCAGACTCCTACCCCAACTGTGCTACTGTGTTCTTTTACTTACTCTGGTAGGCATGCTTTTGAGTTACAATTTCAGTAACTATCTGGTGCTGAAATAGCAAGATGTTCGGATATTCCACAGCATTTCCTGGAACAGATAATTTATTTCTGATTTTCTTGCTCGATTCAGAAAGTATCAGACTTGAACTCTGTTAATTTTACAATTACTGATTCAGTCTACATTTTGATTTTCTACAAACAGAAAAATAAGAATATTCATTGTGCAGAATTCTGTGAAAAGGGCTCTTCATGCAACATAATTATCACCTCTGGATGTCCTTGTAAAATAAATTCTGCTCTTATGAAGGTGGCTTCTTTTACTGAATCTAAAGATCTCCTTTGGGAGTAGCTGTATGCAACAAATAAAGAAAGCTTGGAAGATGGGGTTTGAGAACAGTTTGTTTGACCCAAAACTTGTAGAAGTTGATCTCCTCATTTCATAGTTCGCATAGCAACAATTTATGATACTGTTTTTGTGAAAAAACAAGCCCTAAAATAAGGAAATACATAAACCTAATATTTAAAACTCTAAAAGAAAATATGCATGAGAGCTTTCTATTTGTAGGATGTTACCAACTTTTCTTCATGGTGGCATCATTCATTTTTGAAAAGAGTTGGGTTTGTTTTAATAAAATAAACATGAAGGTCTGACTCACTGGTGACATATGCCAGTATAAATGTGATGGAGAATTACACATTAGCATTCCATCAATTCATCTAGAAGTTCCAGCTGTCACCAGGGCATAGTCGATCTTCTAACAGCAAGTGAGAAACTGTGAAGCAAAAATTACTTGCAAGCCTTAATTTTGGTAAAGCATTGCTTAGCTTAACAGAGTACATATGAGTACAAAAAAGCAATTGCAGACTTAGTACTGTGGTTCCATTATGACATTACAAAGGGTTGTCAAAATATAATTAAGGACTCTGAAACATTTCTTGTATTCCTAAATCATTTCTTTATCAAATGACCTTTGTATTTTCTTCCTCTTATTCTACACATGGCAGAAATACACTAGTGTGTTCTGTGTTCTATTAGGGATTATGTCAAAGCAACGCATTGCACTGTGTTCGGGAATATTATATAGTATTTTACTATCCTGGTGCACATGTTTTTAATTTGATATTAAACTCATGCTGGCTTATTGTTTTTAGTGATCTTTGTGCTGTATTTCAGCTTTGAATTCCTGTTCAATTTGTTGCAGATCCCAGTAGTTTCACTAGCTTTAATAAAAAAAAGAAATTAAGAGTTATAAAAATGTGTGTTTCATCAAGCTTATTGTGACTTGAAGATAATGCTGTGATGTCTAAGACATTAGTCTTTCACAAGGCTTTCAAAATATCAGAGATTCTCTGAAAGCCATTATCAGTTCAGAGACTGGTGATGTTTTGTGCTAGATGCTTGAAAGTTCTGTAAACTTGAGCAGACCTGGGAGATTTGGATCTCAGGCTGCTAGAGAAAACCTTCAAAATTTGTATTTCCCATTATAAAGTGACACTCCTGAACTGAAGTTTTACTTCAAGCAAATTTATATTGTAGTAGAAAAGGTTTAGGTTTTTTATATTGAACTGATGCTGGCATGAAGAGCTGTGCTGATATGTTACTCTTTCCTGTAAGTGTGAGTCAAGTTTCGAGGAGAGAAGGAAAAAAACCCAGAAAATGCAGCAGTTACTTTCATTAGAGTATTTTGTGTACTGCCAGTAATGTTACTAATGAGCATGGCATGGAAGCGTCCGTTCTGTTTTTGAGCTTTAATTCAGATCGACAATTTCAAAAATGCTTTGTCCGTCCCTGCAATACTGTAGGATTTCCTAATATAGTTTTTTACTGAGATCCATCAGTAACATTCAAGAGCTATGAGCTGCTGAGAAACATGTAAGAGAATCACGTATTTTCAGAAATACAATCCGGCTATATTGCCCAGTATGTCTGCTAGTGATCATTTGCCAAAAAGAATGAATATCCATTTAAGTATAAATATACATATGTGTCTAATTTCCCCTGAAGATGTTCTGAATTTTGTAGACCATACTATTAGTCTTTGAGCAGAAAACAGTTTTGTTTTTAATAAACTTTATGTTGTCTTAAATCGCTTCCTGCATAAAGATGTTTCCAGCCTTATAGGTTGCAAAAATATATTCAGTCATCTCACTTTTAAATATGTCTGCATATAAAAGTATGTGTATGTTTGTAGTTGATACAAAAACTCATTTGCATTTATCTGGTGTTCCATCTCAAACTTCACAAAGCTGAAAAGTTCTCAAAATAGCTCTATGAAATACATCATTGTAGTTTTCCCCTTTGTGGATAAGGGAATTGGTGAAGATAAATGAAAGACTTAGTTCTTGTAGTGACATTTGTTTGTCTTATTGTGACATAAATATTATTTTATATGCTATGTTTTATGCTTTTCTGTCTGTATACTATTTGATGTTAAATAAATTAATCTGTAATTTAGGCTTGACACATCCCCATCAAGACTAGAGTTATGACTTAGAGTGTCAAGTCTTTGCCTCTTTTAAGCAGTGACTTGTAGCTGTGATAGTTCAGAAGCATTTGCAGTAACCTAATACTTGCAGGTCACCTCAGGTGGGTTTGTGCAGTGTAGCTTTTATCACAATATTTGTCAGACAGTTCTTGTAAAAAGGCTTTTTTGGCTACCAATGGAACGATTTATGGGACTACAGAACTTGCAAGGGGGCATAGGAAAGAAAGCAGAATAAGTTCCTCAGAGAAAGGTCTGGTATTTTGCTGAAATAAATTTTCCCCAAGCATTAGCATACTCTGAAGTTTAAAAGGTAATCTAGTTTCTGAAATAATTTCATTGTTCTTAATCTGTGGATATCTCAGAAGCCTTTCTACCCCTTACACTATTATTTACATGGCTATGGCTTTATACTACTATTTTACTGCCATTTTCTTTTAACCATTCATGATATAAGTAATCGAGCACACATCTTTCACAGTAGCATTTTATAGTAGCATTTGCAGACAACACTAAAGAGATATCTAAATGTTTCTTTGACATTCTACTACCTTGAATGAGAAAATGTCTCCTGTACTGAGTAGCAAAATTTGGAAAAGAAAAAACAGTGTATGGACAGTGTGCTGTGCCTTTGAAATACTGAGTGAAACTAAAAGCATTGCTACTGAAACCAGTGTGGAGTCACGACAGTAAATGGAAGAATGGAATTGGCCTTCCCTATTTCAAAGTCTGTGTTAAAATCCCCTTGCTGAAAATAGGTTTAAATACAGCAAATACATGTTAGCTGCAAAACCTTGTTTGGATGTGAGCTGTGCAGGTTTGTTTGTTTACACAAATTCAGCCTTTATTACTTTAAAGTAAATGTGCCTTGATATGATAGCAGGTACAGGCCAAAATTCTTCAAAAAACAACCTTGTTTTGAAACTAGCCCTTTTGTCAAATAGATGAACAGAGAGGGGTGTTTTTTTTGGAATTTCAGTCATCTGTTTCTGTGTAGTTATTACTTTTTTGTAGAGCTGCACCCTGTGCAGCATCTGTTAATGAAGTACATAAATCTCCTAGACTCAGCTGCTGGTCAAAGGAGGATCTGCCTGATAGATATTTGGATGCTATTTTATCACACAGTAGTAATGCAGACAGCAAAGTTGAAATATCCAGAAGGCCAGGGAGCTTGGAAGATGTATTTTGACGACCATAGGTACTTCTCCTGTAGGTAGTGAGTGGTGGTGAATCTCCATTGCTCTGAAACTCCCCCCTTCCCTTGCTTTCATCCTTTGTCTGTTTTCTCCAAAATATTTGAAGTTCAACCTGCCATCCTCATTGAAAAGGTTGTTTTAAGTCAAACACGAAAAGATTAAACGAGCAAAGGGCACTGTCATTTCAGCTGAATCATCTACCAGGCTAGTAAACAATCAGGGAAGCACCAGAGGTGTTTGAATTACAGAAGCCACTGTTCAGGTTTTAGGTTAAAAAATAGCTGAAACATTGGAGTATGAACTACTGTTCCCACTGAGGAGCTTTTTTCTTACTAAGCTTTTAGGAATAAATGAGAGAGCTGGCCTATGAATAAAAATCTACCAAAGGAAGTATAAAAAGTACTTAATGGTGAATTTTTTATCTCAAAAACTGGAAAAAGGATTTCATGAGTTTGATTGGCAAAATACGTGGGTTTTTTTTCTTTTCAATTTCTATTGCGTTAGGAAAGAAAGCCAGAATGTAATTTTATAATCCCAAAGCAGTTTTATAAGCCCTAAATTTCCCTGGACTATATTGGTCTTTCTTTTAAGAATCTTTTTTCTTTTTTGTTTTTAATTTTCTTTTCCTCAAATTTTTATTTAATTCTAGGGCATATTAATTGCTTCCATAAAGTAGAATGTTGTGATTGAGTTCAAGGCAAAAATGCCAAAAGTATCTCCTTAGACCAGGGTGCCAGAAGTATATGAGTATTTTTGAGCAAAATAGCTCTGTATTTGTACATTCTGCTTATTGGCTGCTTATGGGTGCAGTTCCCACTGGCTAGTGCAGAAGACTCCTCTGGAGTGGTACTATGCCACTGTTATTTTAATAAATGGAGTTAACAGGAGGTTAAGGAGTGCTAGTTACTTTTCCCCATTTGTTTCATATCCCTTTCAATGTTCGATGCAAAATAAAAGGCATGAAATCTGTAGAAATAAAAACAGTTTAGAGCTATAAAATTTTTCCTGCTTCAATAGTTTGATATAAAAATAATGCAGTTCTTCTAAAGAAAAGGTGGATCAATCAGTGTTGAAAAATCTTTGCACTCTAGTTCTTGTTGTTGTAAAATTTGAAGGTAGCCTTTAATTCTTCTTTGTCTTCCTGTTTACCAAGCATTATTTTTATAGATTTTTAATTCATTGAATTCCTGTGGCATCATTGCTGTTGAATATAGTGAATACTTATTAAAAAAGGTACAAGACACTAAATCAACTACACTTTCTTTTATTATCGAATCTTACAAGCTATTGAATCTTACCAAGAATCCCATGACTTAAAATAAGTATTTTCTTCTATTGACAGCAGACTCATTTTTGTCTATCCCATAGCTACCATGCTATATATTCACTTTTCTGTTCCTTGTGACATAACCACTCAACTATTGAGTGAATGCTGATATAGAAATGCAGCATTGTTTTTTAAATCCCACCAGCAGCATGCTCTCACACACACATGGACACACACACAAAAGTATGGATATTCCTAATGGAGAGGGGATAAAAGAAAATTCTGCTGTATAGTCATTTAGTACAGGATCAAGTGGGGAAAAAAAGAAGACAAGGAAGAAGTGGGGAGGCTCTATGAAGGTAAAGGAGTGCAGAACAGCCTACCTGAGTTACTGGAGGATGAGGAGTTAATCTTGTTCATACTATACTTTTTAGCAGGGCCTGTTATGATAGTGCAGGGTTACTGGTTTTTAACTAAAAGAGGGTAGATTGAGACTAGATATATAGAGAAGAAATTTTTTACAATGAGGATGGCAAAAAACTGGCACAGGTTGCCCAGACAGATGGTGGATGCCTCATTCCTGGAAACACTCAAGGTCAGGTTGGATAGGCAACTTGTTGACCAGCGACCTGTTCAAGTTGATGTTCCTGCTCATTGTAGGGGTGATGGACTAAATGACCTTTAAACCTTTCCAACCCAAACTGTTTGGTGAGTCTAAGATAGCATGTGATGCTTTTTCAGGTCTCAGGTGGACTCTAACGAGTCAGGGATCTGCTGGAGGATGGGTGGAAGAGTAGGAAGCCTCAACCAGTCTGTATCAAAAATGTCTCATTTTTGAGATCTTTTATAAACCAAATATTGAACACTGAAGCTGATACGATGTTGTCATTAAAAATATTGTTAAAAATCATAGATTGAACTTCAAAAAATCCTGAGACTGTGGTGGAAATATAACAGTAATAGTAAAAAAAGCTCCCGTCTGCGTTCTGAATTTTGATTCTGTAGGGCCCACATCAGTTGTTTTATTATGTCTTCCTGCATTTCTGAGTGCCAGCCAAAAATTTGTGTGTTTCTGTGTTTTTGAAGTAACCAAGAGATTGTGTTTTTATCTTCCTTGCAGTCTTCCTTCCTTCCTGTTATTAAAATCAGAAACTCTGGTTGTTTTCTTATAACATGAGAGATACAGAAGTATTAGGTTTTCTCATCTGTCCTCTTTTACCAGCTTACAAGAATGGAATTTCCTTGTGGTGTTTTTTTACAGCATTGCATCAAATCTCTAACATCATCAGTAAACTTTTGCTTATCTAACCAAGTAGGAGAATAGGAAGGTGCACTGTGGACAAGGCAACGAGGGCCAAGATTCAGGAAATACATGTATTGCAGTGCATTGAGCAGTAGGTGAACGTCAGAAGGCTTCTGACTTTACCAGAAGCCATTTTCTTTTCTTTAAGAATGTGCCAGTTTTTTCTGTCACTGTAAAATTGGTCTTACTGGCACATACAGCAGCTACTTGACTCACAAGAAACAGCAGGTTCGAATCACAATGTTTACTTAAATTAATTTGTGGAAATAGTAAAGCTGATCCTTGTTTTCTCATGCTCAGGCTACGGGTACGTAGTCACATACCCTCTGTACCATGGAACCTTTGTAGGACCCTTTGTGTTGTTCTGTAGGTTTTCAAAGAAAAACATTATGTTTGTCTGTAGAAGGAAGGGAAAAAGGGGAGGAGAAGATGCCAGTCTTACTGATTAATCAAAGAAAGAAAGTATGTCAGTGTGAGGAAGAGGAGATGCCCTTCAGCATCTGCTTGCCTGGGACACTGGGCCTTGTGCTTCTTCCTGGGCACTGGATTAGTTAGTCAGCTGTGACCCTTCTGTAGCTTCTAATGTGAGCTGATGGTTTTTGTGAGCAGCATTACAAATTTCAAAAAAAGCACCCCATCCCAACATCAGCAAGAGCACTGCATGAGAAATCAATGTCTAAATTACAGTCTAAATGGTTTCTTGACATATTTTGGGTAGACTGTGTTCTCCTGCCTGTAATTTATAAACTTGTCTGGTTTATATATTGCTATAAATCACTGACTTCTGAATACAGTTGTTTGAATTTACAGCAGGAGTCATTTAGAATTTGCTGTTGTGAATGTTAACTGAGCTGTTTATCTAGATTGCTGTATAAATCATTTTTATATTTCTCAGCTTAAATAATTTACATAATGTTTTTTAAGTCAGTCACCATTATTGTGTCAAAAATTCAGGTTTCTTTTTCTCTGCTTAGGATATTTTAACAAAAACTTTAGACTATACGGGGAGGAAATGAAAGTAAGAGTCTTTTTAGAGGTGGTTGGTTGAAGTTTTCATTGTAAGTCAGTCATATTACAGGGGAAGAATAAAACATGTAAAAAGAAGGGACTTCAGCAGTAGAAACTATTCAGATTCACTGAAAATTCTTCTGAGTACTTGCAAAATTGATGCAAGGTGAAATGTTGGCATTGTAAACTAGCATATATAAACACTGGCTGAAAACATGACCAAGTTCAGCAGATGCCAAAACCACACTGCTCAGTAGTTCAGAGCTTGCATAGTGGACACAAGACTGAAATGAGTGTAGGAACTTTGAAATAGTTATGAAACACAGTGGTGTTTCATAACACTCTGTATAACCTCCTATGATTCACCATATCTGATCCTAATATTTTGTAGCAATTATAGGATAAACTTGGGACTGTTGTTCCAGTCAGATTCTTGTAATTTATCAAAGTCATGAGTCAGGTTTCAAAGAAAGAAAGTTTGACCTTTGTATCTGATTATTTTGTTGTTATGTGCTAAAGCCACCTTTTACCCTCAAAGTAATGTGCAGTATTGAATTAACTTAGGCAATGTATGGCGTGCTGTTTAGTTGTGAAAACATGATTCAACTAAGCTGGCAAATTGATTCCCTTTTTGGATTTGTCTGGATGACACTGGAATAGCTGGCTCACTTTTCTGCTCCTCTCTGCAAGGCTGCTGTTCCCTTGGCCTGCCAGTCACACTGTGGGTGCTGTAGTTGCTGGTAGGGATGACTGCACTGTATGCTCTTTGATCCCAAATGACAATGAAGGCTGAACCTTGCAAACTACATTCAGTCTTCCAGCTGCCAGCTTGCTTTAGCCTGTGGAGAGTGACTGTGTCTGAAAAGTTACTATTACCTGTGTCTTCCGCGGTAGCTCTGTGTGATGGGAGCTGTCAAGTTTGACATGTCATGTTCCTTAGGAGCTGTGAAGGGGGATGATCCCAGTGGGACCTGGGACTGTCACAGTCCAGCTGATTCTGTTGGTTGGTTGTCACCAGCTTGTGCTGGGGACTGGCAGGTCCTTTTTACAGAGGCACCATATGTGCTGTCTAACAGTCAGGAAAAATCTGCTTTCCTCTGTCCTGACTGTGGAGCTTTCTACAGAACCTTCAACATGGCTGTTTCTTTGAACCCTGTACTGAGAATCCCCAACTATTTTCAGTTCTACTGTCCTATCAATGCTTGGAGCCTTCTGGGTGAGTTTGCTGCAGAACTTCCTGTATTATGACTGAAGGCAGGTCTGTAGCAATAGGAATGTGGAGAAAATATATCTGTAAGAGAATTTTGATAATTATGAGTGTTTGTAAAACCAATATAAGTCAACTATTGGCTTTTTAAGAGGTCTCTGAATCTAACTTTTGCAAAACTATATAGGTGGCAGTGGCCTCAAGGGTAGGATACAAAATTAGCATCTTTCAGGGAATGAATTATAAAATTCCAGCTGTGTGAAAAAAATCATGCTGATCACAGTTAATTCTAAGGGAATCTTTTCTGTTGAAGACTGCAAGGATCAGTCTCCTGTTTTCTAGTACTGCATTCTCTTGCCCTTCTATTCTATTCTGGAAAATTTCATCAGAGAATGGAAATGAGATTTTGATAGCAAAAAAGGGGAAAAAAGAAAAAGGGGTCACGTGTTGGTAATCCTGAACCTAGCTGTTCTTTGGACTTGACCCTGATTTCAGCTTTGTTCTTGGCTGGCAGGTGCCTGGAGGCCTTCAGTCTGCTTTAGGAGACCTCGTTTTAAAAACAGTAGTATTTTTTGCCTAATTATGAATGCAGATTTTGCATGTGTTTGAGATTTACAAGGCCTTGCTTATGTGAAACAGGCTATAAACTCTCCTTGGAAATGTATAGTAGTCTGGAGTAGATAATTGCACTTTGAGAAAAGAGCCTCTGTTTCCAGTGAAAACACTGTAAAGTTATTTCAGAAATGCTCTGACCTCAGACGTTTCATATAACTTACACAAAATGCTTTCACATTTGTTCGGCAGCTCACGGTTTGATCTCTGCCATCTCATAAACGAAAGCACAGAAGTCTCCCCGGGAAAAAAGCAGCAAGTCTATGCTGTGGCCTACAAAACTAGTGTTATTTTACTCACTCTGTGCTTTGTGTCTGTACCCTTAAACAGAAGAAACCTTGCCCTCCTTTAAACAAATCTGTCTCCTAATCACACCCCACCCCCACAAACCCAACTTCTCCTCAGATTTTTCTTCCTCCCTGCCTCCACTCAGTGTACATACACTAATAAACTCTGCAGTAGAAGCCTTGGGAGAATTTCTCAGCACAAATGGAAAGAAGATGTCAAAGGCTGAGGATAGGAATTTTCTGTTTAAAGTTGCAAAAACAATAGAGGACAATTGAAACAGTGGGGGAAAAGCCAGAGGTGGGTGAATGAGCCATGAAAGTATTGCATTAATTTTTATTTTCAAGAAACCCCACTGGTTCTCTTCACTTGCATCCAAAAGAGCTATTTTTGTTTGCAATTGTTTGTTTGTTTTTCAAGACTCTTGTGGAAAGCAAAAACATTGAAAATACAAGGGAAGAGACTTGTGAGAATGTTCACACCAGAAGTGCTTTTGTGGGCTTTTGGAAAGCTGTTTTTAACTCCTGGTACAGTAACCTTGTCAGATACATGTGAAGACTTATATGAAAAATTTGTGGGCTGGAAAGGTGACTTGATAGAGATGATGGTGTATGCCACTTAGGGAGAGAAAACACCGAACAATGAGACACAAAACTAATTCTGATTATGATGTGCACAGGTCATTTTCAGAAAATCCTGCACAGAAAAAGGAGGGAAAAAAAAGAGATATATGATTCAGTCTTACTAAAAAACATGTATGGGTATGAACTGTGCTTTCAGAGAACTCTGAATGGTGGAAAATAGGCAGGGTAGGGGCAGGGGCTGCTTGTGCAGCTGGAGATGGCTGAACATACTGCCAGCAGTTGTACCAGGGAGGCAGTGCAGTAGCCCTGCAGATCTGGTGGCCGAACCGCTCATGTGAGCTCTAACTTGTTTCTGTTTCAGTGAGCCAGCTTAGTTCAGGCAGCTGATGTGATCTCTCCTGTCTTAGCTTCTACCAACAGGCAGAGCTGTGGCGAGCACCCCTCAGAAAAGTTATGAGCCAAAACGCATCAGAAGCAGGGCCACTCTTGGGCATAAAAATGGCATTGAGCATCTAAATGAAGGCAGCAACAGCTCCCGCAAGGCAACATCTGTTTACAGTCTCAGTCATGTCATGTTACCTATAATTTCATGCCTAAGGCCCAAGAAATTGGATTCTGACTGTAGCAGATAGGGGTCATGCTATTTGCACTTTGCAGCCAGTAAGATATTCAGAGCCAGTAATGGCTTGATAATTCAAGGAGGTAGAACATGTGAGCACAGCCTTTCACTTGTGCTCAGCGTTCACTATGGAAAAGGCAGCAACAGCCAGCACTGAGTTTAGTTCTTCCCATCTAGCAATTACTGTGTTACTGATGGTATGAGTTTGCAAATTCACAAGCTCTGTGGCATGTATGTGAAAGTTTTAAAGCAGACCTGCTCTGCTGTAATGTCACATCACAGTACTTGTATGTGGGGACTGTAGCTAAAAGTAGACAGGGCTGCGTGTAGTTTTTGGTATGTATTTCTGTGAACACGTGAACTGGGAAAGGACAGTAAAAGTATAAAAAAAAAAAACAGATGGAGAGACCTTAAAGGTGCAGCTAGGTTGTATTTATTCATTAAATTATTTTGTTTAATTTGTTTTTAAAGAGGCTAAGTGCTTGCAGGGCAACACAAAGTGGGCGGGGGTCATAGTTAATTGAGCAGATAGTTTCCACTCAGCCGGCAGTGAGCACTGTCCTGCCTGAAGGAGTCGTAGGGACATCAGGAGGCAGACTTGTTTCTTTGTCCTTGGCAGCAGACAGAAGACATGGCAGACCATGGAAGGAGAGGCATATGCTTTAACTCCTTGAAATATTTAGCAGCAGATGCTCTTCTCTGGCATGCATCAGAAGCCCTTAAAACTAAGCAGAAAACTGGCTACAACAGGGATTCTCAAAGACTTTCCTGTGGTTGATCAAGTCTTTAATACACAGCAGACTGACCTCCATTCCACTGCATTTATGTGAACCACGTGAATTTTTGCCCGTGTTGTTGGCGACAATCTCTTCTTGTTCTGCATGCGTACACCCTCACAAACACACACACTGCCACACACTCTCTTTGTGTTATTAACAGTGAACCATGCTAGCTGGAATGGCTCCTTCTTTGTTTACAGCTGCTTTCATATGTATCTCAGGTCCTTCTTTGTAATGAAACGCCTGCATATCTTTTAGAAAGCTGGAGGTAGAGTCTGCACTGTCTCAGCAGCGAGTTTTCTGCAGACTGATGGCGTTTTTGTTCACAAGATACTAACCTGAAAAACTAGTGGTTTAGAAATCTGCTGCTAGCTTTCTGGAAAGTGCTCAATAAAAATAGAATATTTGTGATTCCATATTTGTGATTCTGTCACTTTACTGTTTGTTGGGTGGTAAGTAACAAAAAGTTATACTCCTGCAAAATCATGTTACACAAAGAGCTCATTTTGACTAAACAGTATGCTTGAGACTAAACATCAGTATTTCCAAAAAAAGGAATGAAAACCCTAATTTTAGATTTCCTAATCTATTTTTCTTTGGCAATCTAAGACAAGAAGGGTGCCAAAATACAGGACAGATTTATATGTATTTGAATTTATTAAGTGCACTTGCAAAGAACTTTTACAGTCTTAGAAAACTTTTATTATCTGATAGGAGATAAACTATTGTCCCTAAGTGAAATCAGTAGAAATTTTGCCATTTGAGGCATAGTTTTGCTTGTCTAAGTAGGCTGATTCAACACACAGGATTAGCAAACTATTCAAGGAATAGCATACAGTTCCTATTATTAGTAGAGTGAAGAAGCCATCTCTGGAATAGCCCGGGCATTTGGAGTTAAAAATTTTAAGGAAATACATAGTTGGGAAGAAATTGCAGGTTGGCGCAGACCTGTTTCTTGCTGCGTCCCAGGACTTCATCAGTATCAGTAATTAATCTTTGCCTTTGTTTCTTTCAGGGCCCTCCTGGTCCAAAAGGCGAGAAGGTGAGTTGATGTTTGGGTGATTCTTACAAGGTCACTGGAAAGCCCTCCCAGCATGAACTCAAGAGACCGTTTGTATTGATGCAGTGAAATGTTAGATTATGTAAGAGAGCTGGGTAGCACACAGATGCTGTGTTAAACCTATCATCTCATCTTTCCACTTTGCAGGGAGATCAAGGTGATCAGGGCCCTCGGGTAAGCATCTTAAAAAAAATGTTACACTTCCCCTTCGCTGAGTAGGCAATTAGCCTTTAGCGCAAAACTAAATTAAAATACACTGTCTGAGCTAATTATGCTTATTAGCTGCATTTACCCTGCATGTTGAAGTGTCTGCAGGACAGTAATCTGAACGTGAGCAGGTAGTGTCTGGGAAGATTTGAGTGATTCCATAGGGTACAGTTTCCATTATGAGTGGATGCAGGTTTCACAGTGATTTTGCTCTGCTGTATAAAGCTGGCTTTCCTAACCAAACCATTCAGTTTCCCCAGCAATGTGTTCACACCATGCATGGGCTTCCACAATGCAGAGGGCCAGGGGGTTTCTAATAAATGTACTTCTGGATTTCATGTAAAATGTAGCTAATATTTAGTGAATTATAAACAAATATAATGTATGCATGTATTAGCTTTTTTCTCTGACATATATGTATTTAATATTTTTAATAATAGCAATATTATCACCTTGTAGTTACAATCCAGACAGTTAGAACATGGTTTAATTTAGGAAATGTAAAGGTCCTTTTAATTTCTAAATATCATGTTTATTTTAACAGAGAAATAGAGGAATACAGGAGTGTAAGTTCAAATGGATTGGCTGTGCTAGTTCACTCTTCTTTACATCTGTGCTTCATTAGAAAACGCTTGGTTACATTGTTCAGATAATATAGTACCTCTCTTCAGTTACATATTTATAATTTTTTCCATAACAGTATGTTCCATGGATTATTTTCTTCTGTTAACTATGTTAAATATTTTGAATTTGCACCCTTATTTTATTCTACTGTTTTGTTTCATATAATTTGATTTAATTGGATTTTAAATTTTTTCAGTCAGTAAGATTATCTAAAGTCACAACATGCTTTTACAGCTGATTTTGATGTTCTATTAACTACCAAGGTGTCCTGTTATGCTTGGTGCTAGGGCTGCACATCATAAAGACAGCAGCCTGAGAGTGAACAACTTTAAATATTATTTCAGTTGAAACTCAATAAGAAGAGTTGGAAAACTACTCAAATAAATAAAAGAAAGTAGAGAGAAACAGCAAGAGCAACGTGCTTTTTTTCTAAGCTAACTAATACATGAACTAAAGGTTCTGAATAATTAAAAAATTTCCTTTTAACTTCTAAGCAAATTTAGTATCTCTCAGAGGCCATAGTGGGCTGGTATTTTGTCTGGTTCTGTGCTACAGAGTTTCATGGGGAATGTGAGGAGAGAGATGGCAGGGAAGCAGAGCAGTGCCGTGCCTGTGGCTTAGGAGAGGATGCTCCGTTCAGGTGGCATAAGACAGGCCCATGTGTAAGTGCTTGCACTAAGTGGCCTTACATGCAGAAGGATGCATGTTCTTACATTCACATTCACAACTGTGGCCTTAGGTTCAAAAGAACAGGAGAGAACATTTGATGGAAGTATCAGAGAGGGATGCAATAACAAATACGGAAGAGCAACGTTGTGAAGAATATTACATAAGTGAGGATAAGAATCTGGAATTATGACTGTTGGAGAAGCTTCCAGGGAAAGACCCAGAGGTCTGAACACTGGAGAACAAATGAAGTGGTATCAACACAAGGGAATGATGATGCAGATATCTTGGCAAAATGTTGAAGAGGTGTAAGAACTATTGAGTGGTGAAGCATGTGTGGCTTTCAGTGCCAGGTCTGGAAGTGTTGGCAGTGCCTGATAAGATTCGGGATTGGTCAGTGTTACTGCAGTGGGACCTCTGCTATGCAGAGGCTGTTGTGTCCCACTTTGCCAAAATACACTCCGTGTACTGTCAGGCTACTGAGCCATACAAATCATGGTTATGACTGTTTGTGGGTTTGGTAAATCAAGTGCAGATAAAAAGCAGAAAATATCCAACCTGAGGAGTTCATGTAGAAGGACATCACAAAGTTGTATCTGCAGCAGCAGCTGGCACTTGAGACTGAATTCTGTATCTGATTACAGAAAAGGAGTTCAATAAGGTCAGAAGTGGAGAGGAAGAGGTGGTGACTAGCATCTTGTGGACAAGCTGAAATTTCACCAACTCTTTAGTCGATGCATGTTCCAGTAACATACCTCCTATTTAAGTATATGGGTCTAGCTTGGGAAATTTAGCCAGTATTGGTTTTCCCTTAGTCTCTTTTGAATGTGTTCTACAACAACTTCTCCTTTTTCCACCTGCATATTTCACAAGTAGTAAGTACCATGAAGCCTCTGACCATTTTATGTTTCATGGTACAGCAGTTATCTCTTCTGATGACTGTCTTCAGGGTGAATCTGCTCAACCTGCTGTCCCAGCGGATTTTCAATATAATTAGTGGAAATTTTATGTGTAAGCCACTCATGCACCAAATGAAACTAAACCCATTTAGTCCTGGTTGGTTACCTTTGCACGTAGTTTTCCATCACTGCCTGTGTAAAATAAACGGGTTTGGAGGTAATGGCATACAATATTATTTTTGAGAAATATTGTACCCGAAAGTCACTGGGGCATGACATTAATGTGTGGATTTGACAAGTTTGCAGACAGATTGGATATAATATCCAAGAGCAGTGAACATTTTCATGCTAATTCATCTTTTACAGGTAAGGTGCCTGACGTTTCTTTGGGTTTATATTTTTACATAATTGGCTTGAAATAAGCATTTAACTTAGCAAAAACTGTTAGTGTTCCAAGCTATGACTGAAATTTCAAAATGACCGTTATTCTTTAGAAAAGCTACTTTCTTTCCAGGCATTTTAGTAAAAGAAATCAGAATAAAATGTAGACTGTCCAGGTCAAGATGAGACCTTACACTTCCAAAATTCTGCTGAAAAGAAAAGATGTTTGTGGAAACACTTTGCAAGAGGCAAAGATAATGCTGTTTCTGACCCACCCAAGTTTTCACCTTGAGATTTTTGCAGGATCTTTCTTTCTGAAATAATTTCAAAACTGCAAAAATAGTAATCAGTTATTTCAAAATATCTGCAGTCACTGGACATGTAGAATATATACTGAACTGCTTTGAAGTTCAGGTTTTCTTGAAAATGCCTTCAATAAAGTCATACACTAAGAACTCAACCCTGCAAATACCACCCAGTGGTCAGGTACTTGTATTTTTAGAATAATGTGGCTGGGGTTTTGTGTTGGTTTTTTTTTCAAGAATCTGAGGAGTTTTCGTAAGTATTCAGAAGTAATGTGTGGATCAGTCTCCTTCATTGTGCAGAGATGGCATAAGGGCTCTAGTTCATAATGCCATGTGGCTTGATCTACCTATGTCCATGCTGTCTGTGGAAAATACGAGCCAAAACACATTCTAGTAGTGTGAGTGATATTGAAATTCATACCCTGGGTGTGAGTTTGAGCAGCAAGTTAATATAGCTTTTAATCATATGAGACCACCAATAAGGTAGTGATGGTGAGTCCTGATCTTACTAGGAAAAGATTATATTTTTATCTCTTTATGTATTTTTATATCAGATCTCTAATTACTGTGAAGTTGTGGCTGACTAAACATTTAGGTCAAATGCAGAACTAGCTTTCCTCGATACCAGTGTAAGAAATGGTAATATAAGTACATCTTTTGGATGCTCTTCTTTTTGCAGAGGGCATGGCTTCATGAAATGTCCATGGAGATTTGCTTTACTGTACTGAGCCATGAGAAAACTAAAAATGATGTAGTTTAGTCTGTGGACTGTTACACTAGATGGTGATATCAGGCTGCTCAGTTCCTGTTGTTCAGCTCTAGTCCAATTTACAAAAAGCTTTTGAAAATATCATGATGGTAGGATTGCAAAGGATGTACTGTCCAAGAAGAGACTGTACCTTGATAATGGAAATTGGTCTTCAGAGGTCAATGTTTGGGAACAGAACAGCTGGTACAGAATGTCTTCACTGGATGTGGAGGGGAGCTTGGTAATCAAGGATGAGGAAGAGGCTGAGGTACTTAATGCCTTCTTTGCCTCAGTCTTCAACAGAAAGCAACACCCTTCTGTAAATGACATAATAAATATCTTCTGTCCTTTAGTTCAGATACATGAGTGATTTCTTACTTATCAGGGCTAGAAATCATTAGCTAGCAGCTGGTTTTAAATTGGTTTTGGTCTAGGTGAAATGAGATACCACCCAGAAGCCATATTAAGTATTTTCATAAAATGCTTTTCTCCTTTTGGTATGTTTAAGTAAGTTTTCCTGTTGGCTGGGGTGGCACAGAACTGATAATATCTCTAAAAATGTCTTAAGCAGGAAAGATGAAGTTCTAGAAAAGACAGGAACTCAGAAGTTTATTTTATTTTGTTAACCTTTATTGACTTGAAGATTAAAAACATTCCTTGAGTCCTGCTAAAACAGTTAGGTTCAGATAAAGATATAATGTTCTTTTCTAGTTAATCCTTTTCCCTGTTTACTTTTAATATATTTGCTACTTATTTTCTGCCTGGTAGAGAGAAATCATTGCTTTGCAAGTTCTACTTTTCTATGCTGACAGATTATTTCAAAATTACCTAATATTGACAAAACCAGTCCTGGAAGCAGTCTATTTACTGAAATAACTAAATACAAGTGTGTGTGTATATATAGACATAAATTCTCTTTTAAAAGTGAAGTATTGCTTCACTTGTTCTATTATAGATACAACTTTTATAAACTATCCCATATTAAAGGGAAATTGAAGGTGTGAAAGCAGTAAATTTTGACCTGATTTTTTTTAAATGAAAAATTTAAAAAGCCTTTTTTAATATGTATGTATTATTATTAGTTAATATGTTTCTAGGAAATATATAATATTTTGAGCCTTTTCCTACTCCTAGTGACAATGCATGGAAAATCTGTATTCATGTCCTTAGAATCAGTACCTCAGTCATAAATTAGAAAATACTAGTTACTGAATGATGATTAAACCATGACCATTGACTTTTCACCCTCCTTTAAAGCCATCCTATTTGGTACTATATGGGGGGATTTGATTTTGGTTTGGGTTGTTTTCTTTGTTATTGTTTGGTTTTTTTAAAGAAAGGAACAGGTTTGCTTCACAAAATAAGTAGTAATATATAAGTTAATCTGATTTCCTGTCTTCCCCAAAAGCAAAACTTAGTTTTTTGGAGTGAGGTCAGGCTGACATTGCTAACTGTAATGAATGTAGGTAAATCATTTATGTTAGAGGAAGCCTTGTTCCCAAAAGTTTCATGCTGATAATTTTTATCCTCATTCAACATCTTGTCAAAGTGAAAATGTATAGTATTAGAGTCAAAATATTACGTTAATTAAATACAATTTTGCATAATTTAAACATACTCTATGAATTTCTACTGCTCTTGATGATTCTTATTTATGTCTAAAAGCATATTTTCTGTTTTACTGTATGTTACTTCAGACATGTAGCAGACACAGAGAGCTGCTTTAATTTCATACTTTACCAGTATGATTACACTCATGGTTGTTTCTTCTGTTGTTAATTGCCCTGTGTAAATCAAATTATAGATCAAGTTATAAGCTGTATCTAGCTACTGTTTCAGACTGCACTCTTAGTGTGCCACAATAAGAATATTTAAAAAGCATTAGTGATTCCTTCTGTTAACATAACTTTCACTGAAGCAGAATCATTGAGAAAACTTCTGGACATCTGGTTTAATGCCAATTTGTCTGTGAGCAGTTAATTTAACTTCTAAGACTTTGTTTCCTTATCTGCCAGGAGGCAGCAGGGGTATTTACCTTCTCCGTTCCTGGGACTAATTATCTGTTCTACTTCACTGGTGTTGGGCTGTTGTGGCTCCCCTGTTTTCCATTAAGGCGAAACTAGGGTAACAAATTGGAGCAAGGTAACTTGGAGCTCTGTAATGAGGAAAAGTTAGGAAAGAACTCAGATGGTATTGGCTGCCAACTTTGTCTAAAGCACTGGGACACTCCGACTTGAGAGTCAGAGTTCACAAGAGCGTCCTTTTGGCTGTGAATGACTCTCTAGGGCCAAGCTATGCCTTTGATGTTCAGCTCCTGAGGTTCCCTTGGGGAATGCAGAACAGCTGTGACACTCCAGAGAAAGTGCCACATACCTGCTCCCGAGACGAGGATGTTGTCATTCCTGTCTTAAGAGCTAGGCAGTGCTTGTCTTGCTCTCCACCAGTTGGCTTGCATCTTGCCCCTTTTTAGTAATGCCAGAGGAATGGTGAGGAAGGAAGTCTCTGTACATCCTGTTCCTTTTTCTACCATCCCGTCCTGTGACTGAAAATACATCATGAAGTTGTTGTATCTCCAACTACAGCTGTCATGCAAAAGTGCTGCAGAACTGAACATATGAGTTAGGCAAATTTGATTGAAAACAGCTCTAAAAAAATTTAATCCAATCCTAATAACCATCATAGAAGAAGCTTGAGCCACTTAACCTGCATCACATAAGTGCAGCAGGTATAAAATTTGAGAAGAACCACAAGCCAGGACAGAATATTTTTTCTTTGAGGAGCAGTTTGGTTATGGACCATCCCATCTTGCAGTTGACTGGATGCCTACAACCACTTTCAGTGAGAGTAGCAGGTTTGCCTTCGGGAAGGGTATTTTATGGAGGTCAGATGGTGATCACTCATCAGAACACATAATTGAGTTGTGTAGGAAAGACATTTTCCTCGCTGAAAATTCATCTGTCGGACAGAAGTAGAGGAGTTGGCTTTTTTGACTTTTATTCAGTTTGAATGCAGTGTGAGGTAGAATTCACTGTGAATACAGAGGTGATAATAGGAAATAATGCTTCTACAGTGATCTGTTTATGCCAGATCTTAAACACTATGTTTTTATTATTTTAATACAAAGTGTGAATCATTATATAATGTATTCAAATCAAAACTCTTTTCTGAATGTTTGCCAAAGTGAAAAGAAATTTCTGGATTCTTGTCTTGTTGTGGTGTACTGTTTTTGTTAGCAGATTTGCTGCTGGAGAAAGCAGCAGTTATGATAAAAGGGATTATATAAAAGAGCTCCTGCTGAGAGTCCATGGCACTGTACAGGGTGATACCAAACACTGTGTTCCCCAGGGCAGGTACAATAATTAGCCACAGGACTGGCACTCAGTCTGAGGGATTAATTAGAACTGGAGGTGGTGTTGGAGAGAGGCAGAGCAGCCATAAAGAGTGTCAGGATTACTCTGGCCTGAAGCCTGTGTGATTTGATGTGAAATAGCAGCAGCTGGCTGTAACCTTAGGAAGTGCAAGAGAACAGCAGGTGGTAATTCCTGTCTCATTTACCATGTCTTCACAGGAACATGCAAGCTTGTGCAGCTTGGGTTTATTGGCAGGTCAGAAGGAAAATCCTAGGGAGGACTATGACATTTACTATACTGAGCAAATGCAATAGTCAAACTGGAGCGTATGCAGCGCAGTGTAAAACCAGTAACACTGTTGCTTAATGTTACCATACTTGCCTTGTGACAGGGTTATAATATTGACCTCGTGTGGACCAGTGGACAAAGCTGAAAGTACTGTGAAAAATCTAGGACAGCTAGTGGGAATTACATCCTTCAAGGCTATGAGGAATGTAACAGGAGAACTATTTCATCTAGTTATAAATTCAGATGGGGAATGATACCATGTTCTGGCATCCCTTGGTTTTCTCAGTAGCCATTGTATGGGGCAAGTAGGGTTTACCTACGCTGCCAGGTAGGTAAGGTGGTCCCATGGCTGTTACCCTCTGTCAAGCATTGTGTTTTGCTTGGCATTTGGGCAAAAATGGCAGTGAGGCATGCAACAACTGTGCTAGTTTAGAAATTGTAGCCAGCTAGCATTTCAGGGTGAGCTTGAGTAGCTGTCAGCAGAGGAATTTAGTAGACCAGTGGTCGCTGTTGATGACTGTAGTGTTTTGTACTCTGTTAGGGCCTCCCAGGGTGGAGAACAAGAACCCTTCCTATGTGCAGTTCAAGAATCAAACCAAATAAAGAGAAAATTGAGTAACTTTAAATCCGTCGTTCAGAACAGATTTAGATAGAGAAAAAATAAAACAGATCCAGGGGATATTTGTGGCTGTATTTATAGCAGTGACAGGAAAGGAAGAGAACTCACTTTGTGGGAAGGACAGCTCTTTTTATGCCTTTTTAGAAGCACATTGTGTGCCAACATTATCTTTCATGGATGCCAGAGGGTGCAATGCCTTCTAAAGCCTCCCACACATGCAAAAACTATGGACCCATTGTAGTTTCTTTGCTGGGTTCCATTTAGTGTTCCCGTGTTTCTGGCTCTCTCCAAAGATGGGTGTTACTCATGGGGAGATGATCCAGGTCCAAACTGGCATTGCACGTATCTCAGTGTTATGTCTAAGATTATGACCGCTTTGGGCAAAGGAAGGAAAGCTTTGTCCTACTTGGGAACAAGCTGAAAGAAGTAACTACTCTGCAGATGGAGGAATGGGATTGTCCCCTTTTCTCACGTATTGTTTATGTAGGCAGAAAACCGCAGGACTGATAGCTGATCTTGAACTTGCCTGTGGGGTGTTGGGAAGCTTTGAAAATGCTGGGGCTGGACTGCGAAGTGCTGAATGTAAATGATTTTGTGTACAGCTACACAAATCTTTCCAAAGTCTTCCATTTCTTCCCAAGGAAAAAAAAATCTTTCATGACAAACCAGTATATTTTCTGCATAAGTGCCTTTCTTAATTAATTCTCGGTTCTCCATCATGTTGAAGATGAAATAAATCCAAATTAATATGAGTTTAAAACATCCAATTGCAAATATACTAATTTAGAGGTAACTGAAAATTACTGTGCTGTAATTCTAAAGGCTGATAAATAAAAAATGAAGTTGTTTAAAAATTTTCTGTTTATCCATTTTTTCAATAAATGTCATTTATTGCTTGCTATTCAGATTTTACTTCTTATGTAGGTTTCTTGTTTGTGCTCCTTTCCATTACATGGGTATTGTAGTTTTATCTAGGAGAGAAATGGACCATGTGCACAGCAGGGCTAATGAGTCACAGATGTAAAGATTCTGGCACATTACTAGCTAATAACTTCTTTAACTTATATTCCATAATAAGATAAATGCAAATTTGATACATCTGTTTCCTAAATGATGTATCATTCCAGTCTTATCAGTGTCTCAGGAGTGAGTCTCTTTATATGTTGTGAGTTTTAGCCTTTTTTGGTTTTGTTTTCTGTTTATTTGTTTCTAAAGAGGAGATTTCAGGTCACTGAGCAATGCAGTTAGCCACACCACAGTTCATCCCAGGAAGTGGGAAGGCTGCATTTAGCCACTGGCTTTATGGGATCGACTTACAGGGTCTCAGCTTCCTCATCTCATGGATGTATAGCAGGAATAAAGATGCTAAATGCAACTCCAAGATGTCAGCGAAGAACATGTATGCATCACAAAGTTACTCTGCCTTTTTTGTAAAGGCTGGTGCAGTCTTTGTGATCCAGAGGATCTCTGGTGTGGTTGCACGTGGAGATGAACAGAGCAAGTACTTGCCACATTAAAAGAATCTGCTGCAGCTGAGAGACCTGGGAGGCTGCCCTGGGCCAGCTGGGCTGCAAAGAGCTCGTGTGCTACAGCAACATGGGCTGCAACAGCAGAGCCTTCATGCGGGACTCCCTAGAAGGCCGCTTGCCTGGCAGCAAGAGTCGGCCTCAGCCTCCCCTTTAGGAGGTGCTAAGCTGCCATGGTGCAGCTGTTTGCTGCAGGAGGAGCCCCCAGAGGGGCTGTGCTACCAACTCTACCTCATAAAGGTGGTCTGTGGGCATGTAGGGGGGCTTAGAGCTCCTGGCTAAATTTTATTCTGTGTTCCTCAGCCTCTCTGCCGTTGAACAAGCCTCTGCTTCTGACAATGTGCTATGCTAAAGGCAAGGAGAGGACTTAGGGGTTTTCTCCTCTGTAGGAATTCACTGCTTAGCTGCATAAGGTTTTGGCTTTATCAGAAGGTTTAATTCATAACCCTACAAGGTAGCTCAAGAAAGGTGTTGAACTGAGAGCAAAATTCACCCCCTTGTATTGTGACAGCAGGCCACAATTACCACACTCTTCCCTTTTCCTACCAGCACAGTACAAGTTCTGCACATATTGGTAGAGTAGAATATGAGAAACCATATGTGGCATACAACACTTGAGGGGTAAAAATGGATGTGAAAATACTGCTATGTATGTCTTGAAAATTTTGACCATGGCCCTTATGGACTACCCAATATCTAGCAGTAGATTTATGTTCAGTGTTTATAGTTAGGTATGTGCTACCAGTTTATGTGCTGAATGTCATATGTTAAACAGAATGTGAGGAGCAGGATATTAATTATGCAAAGTACTTCAGTGTATACTGTCATTGCTGTCAAGTTCTGCAGCAATCCAGAGTCTTTCTACTTTTCACTTTTTGAAGTGCTGTAGTACATTTCAATTGAAAATGGCTAAGTCATGTGCTGGCTGATAGTCTTAACAATTGTCAAATGATCATAATTTATTGTAATTTTAAGGAAAGACACCTTCATGGTGTCCTTCTAAAATCTCTTGATACTCCTATTGTGAGCTTGCATCTGCAGTGCAGTGCAGACCCAGCTCTGTTTCCCATATGACAGAGAGGCCATTTCCTGTCAGTCGGCAGTGTGGGGTGTACTAAACGTAGTGTTTGTTCTGTTTGTCTGTTAGTAAATTGTGTCTCTGTGATGTTTGTGTTGTGCTGTTCTCGTACCATGTTATGCTGTGTCCCTAGGGCCTGCCAGGCTTCCCCACAGTTGCTGCTCTGCACAGTAATCAGATCCTCACCGTCAAGGTTTGTGGCTGACATGTGCCTGTTCAGTCAGGTCTCTCTGTATCAGCATAAAAGTGCACATGAAAAATTGTTTTTAACATGGAATATGAGTGAATCCTTATGGTGTACCTACACCAACCCTCACTGCCTTTGCATTGATCTAAGTACTCCAGATGCAGAGTGTGGGATCAAATCTGTAACTGTGTATGGTGTTACCCCTGGAAATGCCTACATTCCCCCTGGTCTTGGTCAGTATCTTACTTTCAGATGAGGTTTTTCCTGTTGTTTAGCTTCCCTGAGGCATACATGAGTGTGGAAAATGTCAGCGAACTCTATACTGGTTACATGTCGAGTCAGATAATTGTGTTAGATATCAGAGGTTTACTCTGTACATCCATATTTTTTCAAAGTGGATTTGCAAATTAAGCAGGAAGCAATCTGGTCAAGCTGGAGCTTCAGTCCTTACGAAAATAACACCATTCTTCATGGCACAATATGCTGGTTAGAAAATCTGACTGAAAGTTGAACTGGTGCTTTGTCTCTAGAAGCTTTGCTGAAAGAACAACATATAAAAATACTGAGTTTTAGAGCCTGGGTAATGAAAAAACTAATATACATGCAGAATTCTCACGCAAAATCTGGGGAGAAAGCAGTTACACATTTAAGTCATTGTATATGATTTAATTCATAAGCAGTATGTCCTGTACAATAGAGGTAATTTTTTTCCAAAAGTAAATGCACAGTTTCTTTCAGGCAGAAGCACCAGTTCATATTACATTAGCTATTAAAAATCTAATGAATATGTCTTTATTTCTTTCTCGGGCCTTCTGATGTCTATTCTTCAATTCTCTCATCTCTGATCTTCAACCTTTGACCTCACCTGCCTGATCAGATGGTGTTTCCTAAAATCAATCATGGGTTTCTCTCTGCTGATCAGCAGCTCATTAAACGCCGCCTCATTAAGGTAGTGCTTCATCTCACTGGAGTCTGGTTCTTCTTTACACTCAGTTTACTCTTTGCTGTACCTTTTTATCAGATGCCTTCTTATAGCAGGTTATTCATTTGAAAAGGCTTTGAAATTAAGCAACTGTTAATGGTATTAACAGTTAAAAGACTATGGGTGGCTTTGCTAAGTGATCCACATTTGAGATGCCAGCAGAGCAGCTTTTTCCAGTGGTTTGCAGTGACATGCTGGAAATAACTAAAGTACCATTTTGGGGTGTCTTTTCTTTTTTAGAGGGGAAGGTAATATGTTTTGACAACTCTCTTGAAAATTGACTTTTGCAAATTAATAGGTAAAAATGAAGAGAGCTAGCTAATTGTCACTATAAAACAGCCTCCCGAAACAGATGGAAAACTATGTACAACTTCATGAAAAAGCAGTTATTTTCCATGCTTGTTTTTGAAATCTACCAATATATCGTTCATGGGCTTGGAAAATTGCTGTGCAAATCTGTATATTCTCAGATGTGACTTTCCTTCTTCGCCTCAGCTTTGTTATGATTATGCAAATCATGAAGCAAACAGATGCTTATCGAAAACAGTCACTTGCTCTGGAGAACTAGATGAGTAAAATATTTCAAGACTATCCCAAATTTTGGCATATGTGCTGTGGTAAGAGAAGCAGTTTGGAATCTAAACCTTCTGCTCTGTGGCTGATGGCACCAGACAGATACAAACTGTTGGTCTTCAAGGCAAAGTGCTGTTTCTGCCATAAGTAGCGAAGAAGTCACTGTCCAGTTCATGGCAGCTTCTTCCAGCCCGTCTTGCTCTCTTTGTGGGTGAATTGTGTGTGTTTTTATGTGGTTGATGCCTCTAAAGCAAACTTGTCATGAGTTTTTTGTTGGTTTAGGGGGACCAAGGACAAGCTGGACCCCCTGGACCTCCAGGACCACCAGGACCCAGAGGTCCCCCAGGAGATACTGGCAAAGATGGTCCTCGTGGGATGCCTGGCTTAACGGTGAGTTAGTCTGTTGCTGCCTTGGTGTCCAAATTTCTCTCCAGTGTATGCCAGTGTAGTGTCAAATACATTTTCTGAGGTAAGACTGGCAGGTAAGACGTGCAGAAGCTGAACCACAGGCAGATTTCATGGTGTACCCGAAGTCCCACACACACAGAACAAGTGTATAGCAGGGCCAGAAGTAACACCAAGGTTCCTTGCCTCCCACCCCTGGCAGTGTCCCCACACTTTCTAAGGTTTCTCAGTTGCTCATTGATGTTTAATAGCTGTGTGAGGAGAGTCTGCCCCTTTCCATGAGTAATAAATGTTTCTATTCAAACTTCAAGGTAAAGCTGAATTTGAGACCTCGCAGTGTGGATGTGCTTTACTTTTCACTTCTTAATGGTTTAACCTCAAAAGTCATGGAATAAAGTAATAAGGTGCTAAAGCTGCCCAAAGTATGATGAAGTTTGGAGTTAGATTCTGCCATCTCTAAACAAGAACAGTACCATTTTTTTTGACTCAGCCTCTGTTTCATTAGGACAAGCAGCAGAATCCAGTATATTGTGCATTGTTTGTTTTAGGCACAGGATCAGTCCCACACTTCTTAAACAGATGCCTAAACACATGACTTTTTAGCAAAGTATGTGTTTGATTTTGGTTTTATATTTTGTGGCCTCCTTAATTTTTATTCCTTTGAAAGACGTATCTTTCTTTCCATTTCCGTGAATGCCACGGAATGTGTTATCAGTGTGGAAATGGAATCACAGACAGGAGGGAGACATGAAAACTGAAATGGCACATGTACAGATGCACACGCACCTTCACATGCGTGACAAGTAAAGATTGTGGCCAAGAAGACACATGGGGAACCAGCAAGGTGAGGACCAGCACTGGAAACAAACTGGTTTCTTGAAGGAAAAGCATAGGTTGTTACATGAGGCCAGGACAGGAAGGCATAATTTTTTCCTGCACGGCCTTTTTAGGTAGAACCAAAAAAAGAAATATCTACACTCCTGTTCTAACGCTATTCAGGTATTAACTGTCTAAATGTAATATAGCATGACAGTCATAAGATGCTGCTAAAATTTCCTGTGAAAATCCAGCAAAGCTGGCCAGTTGAAACTTCTAGGACTCTAGGTCTGCTGCTGCTGTTGTTGTTTTGGCTTGATTTTTTACCACTACTGCCCTCATAAGTTCTAGCTCAAGGTTATGAAATTACATTAAAAGTCTGGAGCTCTCATTGGGATGCTTTACTTTGGCAGTCTTCTCTTTCTTGTTAATCCTGTGGCACATTAGGCCTTGGGTCTCTTCTGGGTCTCCCTTGTGTTCTTTTATTGTGGTTAAATGGACTGTGGTCAGGAGAGTTGATGCTGGTTTGATCTGGCAAGGGCAAGACTGAAACCAGAATCCATTTCTGACTGCAGGGATAGTGCTTTAGTAATTCCCATACATGGGGCTGGCAGAATCAGCTGACCTTGCTGATTACAGTGTGGCTGCATGTTGCTCTGTGCTTTTTAGCTAAGGGATCATTAGTGTTTCTCATATCAGGAAAGTCATCCATTTTATGCAATGAGGTCATTCCATTTTATAATAGTTCTGTAGTGATTTTGACTTTAGATGGCAAGAGAGAGATTCTTTTTATAGTTTCTAAGCTGTGGCTATCTTAAGCCCTCTAACATTATGGAAAATCAGTTCATAATAGTGCTTTAGAATCAGATACAAACAAGCACTCAGGTAGAAACCATCCAGTTCTCTGCCCCTCGCTACTGTTCTGTACCCTCAGGTTAATGTTCCTGATCCTCAGAAGGCTTGTTCCTCCATGGCTGTGTGATACACAGTCAAATAGGAGAGCTGTAAAGGGAAAACTTAACTGAGATGTAAGGACAGCTTTGTCTTTGAGGTAAAGAATTGTGTGGACCTTTGAGCTAGTGAGCTGAAAACAGCAGCTGCACTGTGCTGTGAGCTGGGGTGTTGCAGCATCACGCAGCTATAGGAGGATGTCCTTACAGTGACCAATGACCATAGGCAGACATTGCCTCTTTTGCAGGGTTAGAGAAAGCAGGGCTTCTATTCCAGCCTGTCCTTCTCAAGAAAGAAGGTTTACAATCACCACAGCTGTAAGGTGGTGTTTTGGGGCAATGACTGGCCACAAACCAGTGCCTCCATGGCTTCTTTCTCCCAGCTGTCTCGGTGTGTTTGCAGGTGCTGCGTGTTTGCTTCTGAGTGCAATGCACACACACCCAGAGAAGCAGTTCTGATTCTTTTCAGTTGCCAAGAACAACGACATCAGAGCAGTTCTCGTCAATTTTAGGACAGGCTTTCTTTTATGACAAAGCTGCTAAAGAGGACCCTGCAGCTGTGCTGATACAACAGTGCACGGACTGCCCTGTGCTCTGTTGGGTTTTCAAGGGAGTGACGTATAAACCAGACCGCTAAAATGATAGGAGCTCTGGGGTTTTTGGATGGGTATTTTTAGCCCGTATTGTATGACTGATATGTTTTACTGTCTCTTTATGTGTTCATATGGGAAGAAAGGGGAGAAGATAGATTCTATCTTTAGGTAGAGTTGTGCCCACAGAAAGAGAATACGTTGGAAGAATGATGGGTTACCATTTTGAAAGTAAATCCAGGTATTTAACAGCTGAGTAATTATTGCATGGCTTCAAAATACCAGTATTCATGGTTTTATAGAGCATGGTAATTGACAGTGGTAAGTTATGCCTGCTGGCTGAGGTGATGACACAGAACAGTAATCTTGGAATATGTAAACTGTGGGATACAGCAGATACATGAAAATAACCTTTCTGCGTCCTTCAGCACCATGGAATGGAATATTATGTTTGGAACCAAGGGACAGAGTCAGAACACCAGCATCTAACTCTTGCCTTGAGAACGATACCATTGCATGATTGTGGAGTAGTACTTCTTAAGATGTCTGTGATTTGGACTACCAGGTTAAAAAGCAAAAAAGTAATAGTTTAATGTGCAGTCAAAAAGCAAAAACGTAATAGTTTAATGTGCAGTCAGCTGCTATACCTGTTTAGGAATTTCTAAGATACTTTGTTACTGGATAGAAAACTGGATTCAAGACATGTTGCTGAAATTATTCACTCCTTTTTTTTATTCAAAGGGTGAGCCAGGAAAACCAGGAGAACAAGGACTGACAGTAAGTATTCTTCCAGTTTGCTAAGAAAGTGTAACATGACACATACCTTTTAAAATGGGAAATTCCAAAAAGATTTATGGCTGTGTGTTTCCTAACCTTCCTTTGTCACAGGCTATTTGAAGCCTTACTTGTGAAGAAACACAAGAGAGAAAACATCCTCTGTTTAAATAGAGTCACCTGTCACATAAGGCCAACTTCTTTAAGCTTGCAGAAGCAGAGGGAAATAAAACAGCTAAGGGCACAGCAAAACAAAAAAAGAACCAAGCCAGGGGTCACAGCTCTTGGCACCCTCTTAACAGTGTCTCTAAGTTGAGCTGTTTCTACCTTGAGACCATTGAGCAGCACAGGAATCCTCTACTTGTTTTACAGGCCAAAATTCAAGCTGTCTCTGTAGCAAGGACTCTGGACAGAACAGTGAAGACACAGCACTGAAACTCTCAGAATGTTCTCTTCTGAAGTTTCAGTTTTTTCCTCTGTGTGTGTCAAATACTTCCTATTCATTTGGAAATAAATTGAAGCTCCACTGGTTGTAAATCAGCTTCAGCCACAGGTTAAGGCATCATAAGTTTCTGCCTGTCACATATTCCCAGAACTGTGGAACATGCAGTGATTTTTCTCCCTTAAGATCTCTCTAAACATGGTCACATTTTTATTTTTATGAGAGATGACAGGTTGTAGCCCAAGGCATGTGGTTTTTATTCCTGAGTGTTTCTGAGGAGGAGGATTATCAGTAATAATCAGCTCAAAAATCAGTGCAGATATGATTACTATCTAAATTTGTGAAGCTTTAAACAGGCACAGTGATATTTTACCTTGAGAAATTGCAAAACATTTTCAATTGACAAAATCCAATATATTTTGAAAGAAAAGAACTAAGATTCTGAGACCTCGAAGTATCTGCTGTGATCAGGTAGTTAAAGGCCTGTACTTTCTCATTTTGCAGTAAAGGTTTATCAATTTCAAAATCAAAGCCTCCCAAAGGTAGTACCTCATGTTTTAGCATGCTTCTGTGCTCTTTTTTAATCTGTTCTTCTGGTTTCTGGGGGCCTGGGAAGAGTAGATGCAATAGCTAGGAAGGGAGCTTTTTTGGTTTGTTTTGTTGTATTTGGAAGATTCTCCTATTTGACCTCTGGACAGAACTCACTCAGGTTCTGCAATAGTGTCTTCTTTCTATTCAAGACCAGATCTGCAGAGTCATGGGATCCTTGAGGGCTTTTAATCCATCACCTTTTAGTCCCCATGTTCAGAGCATTCCCACTGCTTTAATGTAACTATCTGTGTGTAAGAACTAAAAAACTGCTACTACTCTGTTTCTCTAAATGCAGATGTGTTTAGATAGGAAGAAGAGGTGTTTGAAAATCAAATCAGCAAGCTTGAGTTGGAGAAAGATCCCAGATTACATGAATTTCCACCTCCCAAATGTCTTCTTGAAAAGTCAGTCTGACAGCTTAAATGTTAGGTTGTGTATAGATCAAGTGAAGAGCATCAGAGTATCAGGGAGGTAATTAGTTTCTTTTTATTCTTCTTGGTGCTTCTGACATACTCTTTGTGCCAGTACAGATTTGCAGAGTCTCTTTTCTCTGTAAAATGTTACAATTATTCAGGGACTGTCTAGCTGCTTCTGACAATTTCTGTCCTGCATTTAATGAATTTCCATATTGGAAATTCAGATACTGCTGCCAGAACAGCTGATTTCCCAACATGTATGTTGTAAGATTGCATTGTTAGAAAAAATAGGTATATTATGTGGTGAGGAGCACAGGCCCTTTTTTTGGGTTTCTTTTTGTGCATTTTTCATCTATTATTTTTTCAAAGTAAAGGAAAATGGAGATCTCTGCCCAGAGGAGCTTCTAGGTTGTTTCTGCAGGGATTCTTTTGTAAGGACTTGCCTTTGTTTCACACCAAGAGTCTGCAGTCCTAGTTAGCTTCCTGTTTTTCTTCCCAATGAAACTGAAACCGGGAATCCAATGAGTTCCATAAAGTACTACCAGTCCTTGTCTCCCAAAGGTCCATATGTTGGAGTGTGCTGTGGTTTCCTACTTGCCCATGTGGCCAAGGCCCTTTCCAGTAAGATGCAAGTACTGTGGCATATATTCTGATTCTTCCTCCGAGATGGAGGCAGGATGCAGCCAAGAAGAGCGCTAAATGTTGGGAGAGAATTCCTACAGCTTGGGTGCACATGCTGAAGGTTGTGGAAAATGAAGGCTGTTTATAGCCTATAGGGTCACATTCTCAGCGGCTTTAAATCCCATCCTGCTCTTCAAGTTAAGGAGAGCAGCAATCCTGACCTCTGCATTATAATAATGGGGACAGAACATTTTTCTCTTTCAAAAGCATTTTTTACACCTGAATTTGGTAACATGCCTTGGTATTTCTAGATGAACGTACATGTTATTGATAGAGCTGGCAAACTTAGTACCTGTGAACCAGCAGTGGTATGGCTTGAAATGACTTAGTTTTCTGTTTTCTCACAAGAAGGGGAATAAATTTCTTGAAGAGTACAAGATATGGCAACAGAAATAGGTAACGGTGTTTTCCAGCTTGTTCCTCAGGATGTGAGGAAGCCTGACAAGCGTGTGACACACGCTGAGTAAGGCGTGACATACTGTGAATCAATACGTACGGGTAACCAGGGCAACCATGAAGCCACAGCTGAAATGCAAAGAGTAGATTTATTTCATTAGCTCACTAACAGCACCAGGTAGCTGGGACACACAGAGCCACAGCTCCATTAGGCTCAGTTCATCCTAGTGAAAAGAGACACACAGGATACAGGCTCTGCTGGGCTCAGTTCATCCTAGCGCACAGCAGGGGTGGGGTGGGGCTGCTACTGGCCCCAATATATTGAAGGGTTCCTGCAGGAGCAGTTTATCACAAGGCTGTGCTTCTAATGAGCGCTCTCTCTCCCAGCAGAAGGCTCAAGTATGTCTGTGACAGTGTATTATCTCCACACAGGAATTCTGCTTCTTGAAACAGGCAGAGGATGAGCAACAGTAGACATAATAAGTGGAGTTTCCCCACACCAAAATACTTGGTGTTCCCAGCTGCAAGGTCACTTTGAGTGAAATTATTTCCTCCTCGACAAATCTTGTGGGTTTCACCCTTTCCTCCCAACACCTGCTCAGGCAGTGTGTTCCTTGATGCACAGAAGGTTGAAATTATTTTAATGCATTTGGAATTCTGGGAACATTCATGTTCTCCTTTCAATGTAACAGGAAATCCAGTGACTCTAGTGACAAGACGGCAATTTGCTCCAACTGAGAATCTGCTGCCATGGTTTTCTTCATATTTAATGAAGCTCTGTGTTGGGAAATAAAAAGAAAATTATATTTCAGGGTGATGTTCTGAGAGAGGGCAGTAATAGCCTTTCTCCCTCTCAGGCAGTAGAGGTTTGCTTGGACGATATGCAGAGAATGAGAGTGTTTGAGTTCTGTGACATGAGTTCTGCTTTGGCACAAGAGTTCAACTTCAAGACAAGGAATGGCCTTTCTTTTTCCCTATTTCCAGTGTAAAAAAAAATGTGTGGGTTATGGCATGGTGGTGGGACAGTTTAGGATGTGGGAGGTTTAGTTGTTTAGTTGCTTAGTTGTCAGGAGTCTCTCATTCTCTGTTAAAAATCATTCCAGGTTGTCCAAATGCCAGCCAGCGATCTTTTGCTTGTCTGTCCTTATGGTTGAGATGCTTGGGAGAACTCTTTGCAAGGGTTTTTTGGCTCTGTTTGTTGCTGTGTCAGGAAGAATATGTTTTCTCTTTGAGCCAAGAAATTTCAATTTCTTTTTAGGTGAGATGGAGGTTTAAGTTATAAAGATGTGACTGCATGCATCTTTAATGTTAGAAGAGAATGAAAGAATGACTAGTAGTTGAAATTTGTGTCTGGTTTCCATGACACTTGAAAGCCCTGCAAGATGTACTTTCTTCAAGAGTTGAAGGTATCATTCCTCTGTGCAGAAAGGATTAAGAGAATTCAGAGGGAGGCCAAGCAGTGGGGTGACCAAAGGGATTAAGTTTTGAAATATTATGTGGAACAAGAAAAATGTGTGCTGCTCAAGAGAGAAGGCCAGTAGTTTCCATAGTTTTTCAACCTTCTCAGTTAAAGTTGTGTCCTGCCTCTCATAATTCATCCTGCTTCCCCTGCCATTTGTCTGCAATTCTTGGTGATAAAGACTCTTGAATACCATACAAGAGTTTTTCCAGTTTATCTTCTCATTTTCAGAATGAATAATAGATGGATTTGGAATTTGTTTCTACCCAAGAGTTAGGATTTCTGGTTGCAGGCTATTCATGAGAACTTAGAGTCAGTGATGGAAAATACTAAAGGCTGACACTCATAGATCAATGTGTTCAGATTCATAACATGCAGTGGGATAGAAGTGTGTGCAAGGGATGGTTTTGTTCCTAATTTCCATGTGGGAGATTTTTCTGTGCTTTTATGTGTAAAGTATTTTCCACTAGTTCATATGAATAAAAATGTGGAATATTAAAATATGCTATGTTTTCAGCTCCTTTTTTCAGAGGGAAATTTAAACATGTTTAGCATACAGTGACTTCTTGTCAGTGGAAGAAAAGCTCCATGTATTATTTTCTTCCCCAAAATAGGCTTTGAAGACAGATAAGTAATTTTGCAGATGTTTTACAGGAACAGAATGCTCCAGAATAACCAGAGAACTCAGGTAAAGGTGTCTCTTTGCAAAAGAACTCTATACTATAATGATTAACACAAATGCAAAATCCCTCTGCTTTAAGATACATTGTTTTCCAAACTAGTACTTTTGTGCTTATACAGATTTGCTGGGCATCTGTTCAAGAAAATAAAAGGTAATGTTATTGCTTTTACTGGTTGTTCAAAAAAAGGAGGATGTTCTTCCAAAGGATATAGCCATATTTGTGAAAGACAGTGGAAAAGTGTAACCTTGCAGTTAAGTCTGAAAAATGTCACATCTTTAAAATGAATTAACACTATTTTTCATCTTAGGTTAAAATGAACTCACAGGGACCAGGCAGAATTGTCTGGGAAGTGCTGCTGGTTTCAATTCAGCCTTTCGGGCCAATGGTCAAGGCCAGATTCTCAGCTGCTGTGAATCTTCATAGCTCCTCTGGGAAGCTACTAATTGTGATTTTTGTTTTCAATGGCCAGAGTTCTGTAGGCGCCTTCTTTGTATTATTCTGGTAGCATGTTCATAGTAAATTTTATAAGGTGTTGTTCTTAAGCTGTTTAGCTGCAAAAGTTTATGAGAACTAGCAGATGAAATGGAAATTCTCAGCCTGTGCCTTTCATAGCAACTATTCTTGTTCTTCACCAGTACGGTTGCACTGGGCTTAACTTGCTGGAGATCTCAGGAAAAATAGTCAGGCATTTTGGAACCTCTGCACTTCAGAGATGGCTGCCACAACAATGACTAAAAGAATGAAGATAAGAAGCTCTTCTTGAGCACTAATTAATAGTTACTGCAGCTTTTTTTGTCAGTTAAGGTAGATGGCATGGGAGGGGGTCACTGCTTTATGAGAAGCTATAAGAGGTTTTTCATCATAGTTGATCTGTTTTCTTAGCTGATCATTCTTATATCTAGGTGATGTATCAATATTACAGCATTGAACATTTCAATACCAACATTCTAGAAACTGTAATCTTTATGAAACACTCCTCAACCATGCAGGTACATATTTTCAGAATTTTACACAAAGGCAATGGGATCCAGACACAAGATCCACTGAAATGCAGGCGAATGCTTTGTATGAAACCTGTGCTTCCTTTTCATGTTTATTTGCTAGTTCAGGTTTCCATTTTCAGTTCTTTATGCCATTAGACTGGTAAGATATTGGTTTGTGAGAATAAGGAAGGGATCATACTCCTGTACTCAGTGCTGGTCAGGCTGCACCTTGAGTGCTAGGTCCGATTCTGGGCCCCTCACTACATGAAGGACATTGAGGCACTGTAGAGTGTCCAGAGAGGGGCAGCAGAGCTGCTGAAGGGCCTGGAGCACAGGTCCTGTGAGGAACAACAGAAGGAGCTGGGGTGTTTCACCTGGAGAAAAGGAGGCTCAGGGATGACCTTCTTGTTGTCTATAGTTACCTGAAGGGAGGTTGTAGCCAGGTGGGATTTGATCTCTTCTCCCAAGTAACAAGTGATAGGACAAGAGGAAAGTGCCTCAAGTTGCATTAGTGGAGGTTTAGATTGGCTGTTAGGAAAAATTTCTTCATGGAAAGAGTTGTCAAGCATTGGACCAGGCTGCCCAGAGAAGTGGTTTAATCAGCACTGCTGGAGTTATTTAGAAGGTGCGTAGATGTGGCACTCAGGGACGTGGTTTAGTGCTGGACTTGGCAGTGTTAGGTTGACAGTTGGGCTCAATGATCTTAAACATATTTTCCAATCTAAATGATTTCATTATTCTATTCTAAGTGTTTAATGATTCTTACAGGCAGCAAAGGGGAAATATCTGTTCTCAGGAACAGTCCTGGAAGTTCTTTTGTTTCACAGAAATATAGGCACATTACTTCCCAGAGGCCTTCTGGTTACAAAGAGCTTTTACTTTCACAGAGGGTATGGAAGTAAAAAACCACAAACTTTTGCTTGTTTTGTTGTTCTTCGGTTGTGTTTTTTGGGTGGTTTTTTTGTTTGCAAGGCTTTGGAATAAGAGAGTTTTTTATGACAGTGTATTGCACCATTGTGACCTATTTTGCTGTATAACTTACTGAGTATACAGAAACATTCATGTTTTCATTATATTTTTGTTAGGCATTTTCATTTGGTGTTTGTGCTCATTGTCCATGAACTCTGACACCTTGTAAAACAAATCATTATTCCTGCCCCAGACCTGCAAATTGAAAATGCCCCAGCTTTTTATTTCATGCATTTCTTCAAACATTAAGCAACCGAGTCCCTAGAACTTGAATACAAAAGTACCTTGAGAGGGTTGCTAATGTACGACACCCCAAATTAATCTCTCTCTCTCTTTGAAACTGCAGCTTTAACCTTTACAGGGCAGAAGTTTCTTATTTTGCAGCTTGCTAAAACACAGGGAACATATTAAGCATAAAAGAAAAATATACTTGTAACATTAGAAGGGAGGTGTAGTAAGGAAACTGGACCCCAAACTTTGTTTTAACTACATTTAGCTAAATCTTTTCAGTTTGATTTGGTTTGGGGGGGTTTGCTTGTTCGTTGGGTTTTTTGTTACTAGTTTTTGATGTGTTTTGTGTTGTTTTGTTTTGTTTTTTTAATTTATTGTGAATAGTTACTTGTTAAGGACAAACTGGAATGTCCAAGTTCATGCAATCATTTCTATTATGCAAAGTCTTGACGTGCTTCAGTCTCTGGAGGTTTGGCTGATTTCCAAAAACAGTGATGGAAGAATGCCATTCATAGTGGAAATATTTTACCTTTTAAAAACACAATTGCGTAGAAGACTTTTGTACACATTTGTTTATCCTTAGTTAGCCCGTTTTCCAAGTATTTAGGTATTATCAATAATTCTCTGTCTCCAGAGAAACACAGAGAGCAGCTGAATTTCTTTGGAGCAAAACACCTTGTTTTTCCATCCTCCTACTGTGGAGTTACTTGAATGAGAACCTATTTCAGAGAAGCCCTGCCACAGCTGCCTTGCTAGTTTAGTCAGTTGGACATGAGGGCAAAGGGCTCTTCTGAAATGTTCATGATGGCTGAAAGAGTTAGAACTATTTTTTATTTTCATTATATTTTGTTATCTTCCTATTCTGGGCAAGTCTTGTAACCAAAATTTTCAGCCTTCTCAGTTGAAATTCCTCTGCAAATGTGTGTCAATTTGAGGAAAAATGGCATAATCCTCAAAAATGCTCAGCAGTTACTTCATCTGAACAGTTTTCATAAACTTTCTTTGAAATTTTTGAAGCCTAGATGCTCTTTATAAAATGAGCTTTTTGACATCAATTGCCAATGGTTTAGGAGTTGATTCTAAGAATCCCTACATGGAAACTCTGGCAGCTTTCAATGATGCAGGCAAAAGACAAATATTTGCTATCGACGTAATCTGCATAGACTATTATGGAGTGATTTATATATATATATATATATATATATATATATATTTGTAGTAGGCAGGTAAAAAGGTAAAAAATTCTGTACCTCTGGGATTGTTTTGTTTTCTTGATCAGCTGATGGTTTTAGAGGGCTGGGGTTTGTTTTAGGTCCTTCATATACCCAGGTATGATGGTGACAGAGGCTGAGTAATACCTGCTGTGTAGTTGGAGCCTCCAGCTGGTGGAGGTAACTGCATGTTCTGTGTGTGTGTGGTCACTGCAGAGCCGAGGCTTTGGGCTTGAGGGGAATGAGGTGGGGACCCATGGCAGCAGCTCTGCACTGGCTGCCAGGACCCAGGGGCAGAATAGCTGTCCAGAGGGAAGCTTAGCTGAGCCTGCATTTACAAAGCATCTCTTTGGTTGTGCTGGAGCAAACAGCAGCACTGGGATATTGCTGCAGCTGTTATGGAACACAGAGCAGTTGAAGGAAAACAAAGAAAAAAATCAAAACAAAGCATCCTGAGGAATTGGTTGGAAACTTTCACATATTTCTTGCCTTCTGCTTCTGTTTTAAGACTTACGTAGAGATTTTGGTTGCTGGTCTTACTGTCTGTTTCTCAAGTGGGTACCACAGCATGCTCCCCAGTTCAGTAGAGTAATATGGGGGAAAAATCCACATGTTCATGTGGAATTTTCTACAGAGATTCTTTTAAAAGCTATCATTTACACCTCTGGAAATGAGCTGAAGCCTTGTTTGTTTTTTGTTTTTTGTTTTTTGTTTTTTTTTTTTTTTAATTTTCTTTGTTTTATTCTTTCATATTCTTTTCTTTCTCCCAGATTTTATTTACTTGCTTATTTCTATCTCTCCAGTGTCACTCTGTGCCTTGCTCAGAGATTGTAGGTAACTCTAGAAAAGTAGGCACAAATCTGGGTTGTTGTACAGGTTTGGGGTTTTTGGGTTTTTTTGAAGTAGTTTTCCATTAGTAACTTAATTTCACATTTTCTGTTAAGTGGCTACTTGCAGGCTTATGTGGGGGAGAGATGAGAGCTGTCAATGGAAGAGCTATTAAGTTTCCAGTGGCTTTGAGCCTCTTTCCCAATGCTAGGGAGCAGTGTGTTAAAGAAAAAATTGTTTCTATTCAGGTGTGTTTTGTGGTCAGAATATTCTAAGGATAAGAAGCACTTGTTAAATTGTGAAGTGTATCAATTTAGGTAAGCTTTTATTTGAAATTGGTTTTCTGAGTCAATACCATACTGTTTCTGAAGGTAGCTGTACTGTTGAGGACTGTTCTTGTCATCAGGTGGCTCAGTGGATGTTAAACACCAGTGCTACTTCCAGTCTGAGTAAAGGCTTTAGTACCAGAAATGGAAAACTTTTAATTGCATAAGATATTTATTGATAAGTATCCGCTGCTTCTTTTCTCTGAGTGATTTATTTTAAAGGCTCCCTAAGGGCAAGACCATGCTACTGTGTAAATATTTGCATATTCAGTAACTCATCTGGAGAAGCTGGAATGATGTCAGGGATGAGGAGAAAATTCTGGAGGAGAAAAAAGTTTTCTGCAATATCTTGAATTATATCCATCCCACAGGCTGACAGCTGCAAGCACCAGGCACAAAGTCCTCAACAGAGAATACATTTAACAGGTTGCTTTGGGGGATAATATTAGTAAGTGAATTATCCTTTCACCTTCATACAGTAGTATTGTGTTAAGAGCCCCCAAATGGTAATTTAATATAGCTGAAGGTCTTTAGAAGGTTTTAATAGCTTCTTAAGTAGTTATAAACTGATATATCCATCCCTTGGACATAAAAATAGCTGGTATGATCTGTGAAGGGGGTCTTCAGTTGTTCTGTATTCAGTTTGGCCTAATGATGGAGGGATTTTTCCTAAGACATGAAGTAACCCCAAATTGTAGCTGGTTAGTACACAACAGGTCAACAGACCTGATGCCCAGGATATAGACATTTGGAGCCTATTTTGATAATGTTGATGCAGGAAAAGCACTAGTTTGAGCATTAATTTTATGGAGTTTTTAAGATGCTAGAGAAACTTGTGTCTTTCTCACAGAAGAAGAGAAGGATGGTGTCAAGCACTTGAAGAAGGGGAAAAACACTGTTTGTGGACTTGTTGTTATACTTGTGGTTCCTCACCCAGCAGATCACTCTCACTCTCAGGCACTTACTGAAAAGAATACTTGATTTAAACAGCAGTTTTTCTGAAACACAGTGAGCTGGGGACATTTTTCTCCATCTGAAAAATATATTTACTGCTCTGACCAGCGCCAGTGCTGAGTGCTTAGGTACTTTTGCTTTCTTTTGAAGACAAGGAAGTAAAATTGTCACCCTCTACCTCAGAGGTGGGTTTACTTTATCAGAATCTGTCTGTACAGTCCAAGGGAGATGCTCACAATACTCTCTTCCAGTTAAGACAATCAGGCAAAAGTTTGGAGAAGCAACATTGATCTGTGCTTTTGCAGGTTTGATGCCAAATCTTAGACACATGAATCCACATTTAAAACTGCAAGGCTTTCATCTGCATCAGTGGATACAGCACCCAGAATTACCACCAGTGGAGCTTTTTCCTGCTAGCAGTTTAAACTTGCACTGGAGCAATGTTCCAACAAGCCCTGCATCTACCAACAGTGGAGAATTCTGCCTAACTTCACACTAATTTCAGAATAAAATCAGCATCAAATTTTGAAGCAGCAATCCCTTTTGTTTTTCTGACTAAATGCAGTTCTGTTATCAATCAATTATTCTTTTATTCTTTCTCACATTAGAAGGATTTGGATTCCCCAGTTTTTCTGGGTTTTCTTGCACCCTCATGGCCTCAGAATTCACCTTGCTTGATACCGCACCAGCACGCACAGTTTGCACCAGTGCCCGTAGTAGGAACCTAGGGACAAAAGTGCATAGAACTCTGGTGGACATGGTCTGGCTGTTACCAAAACAGACTGCCAAAGTGTCCAAGACATGGTTGCTTGATCTACTTTGTACCTGTTTCTTCTGTCTACTGTGGCCACCTGGGTACTTCAGAGACACCAGATGAGAAATGGGTCCTATCACTATTGATGAGCCTTGGACTCCTGTGTGACATTAAGCAGTTAAGCTTTCCTAAGTTGAGATGTCTCTTCCTGCCTTCTCAGGTCATGGGGACAAAATGCTCCTAAGAGCATTCTTAACAATTTCTGAAGTTAATGATTTTTCTCTTCACTTGCAAATGATGGCACACAGGATATATATATATATATGTTGCGTATAACACAGTCGTGTGTGCTGATACTTAGAAGGTGGGAAGATTTTGAGGTTTATGCTTCTCTCTATCTTTAAAATGCTTGTTTGCATAAACCTTGTTTTTATGCTGACAAGCTGATATATTACTGTGGACACACAACTGGCTGTTAGCTGACATAAGAGAGAGAAAAAACACAGTCATCTTAATGCTGAGAGATTTGTCAGTATTAGAAGAAACAGATGGCTTGGAAAAGATTAGAAGGGGGAAAATTTGAGTATTCTAGTTAGTAGTTAGATCAGTTCCAAAAGTGAAAAGATTCATTGTGCATTTTGAGCATAAAGTTTTACTTTTCCTTGATTTATAAAACATCAGCTGGTTTCAGTCCAGTATCAGAGTGCTTACACAATAAGACAGTCTTAATTATTCATTTGAGTTTAAATTGGCTGGAGTTTTGATGTTAATTGAATTGTTTTCCCTTTGCAGGGACCTCAGGGGCCTCCAGGACAAAAGGTATAGTATAAACAACAATACTGTGAAAGTGATTATTCCTCCTGTGCCAAATTGCAAGCAGAAAAGGTGAATGGAATAAGCTACTGTACAGTGCATTGACTCAATTAGCTTAGGTTCTGAATTTTGCTTTTGCAAAATGCAGCCCTATAATGTGAGGCACAAGATTTCTCATTTCCCCCATCATAGGAAGTTGAAGCAATGCAGAGCAGACTGTTTCAATCTGTCTGCTTAACTTTCAGGTGAAAAGGTCACTATAATTTTCTCATTCATACACTGGTACGATTAGGAAACCAAAGTTAAAACATTGTGAAAGGTGGGGAGATAAAGTTTCTGATTAAATGCATGTCCTTACTCAAGTAGATCAGTGCCATATGACTAAAGAATTGACCAGCAGAAACAAAGGACGTAGGTGTTGCTGATAATAGTGCTTGGTTGGTGGTGTTCAGGTGGTCTGCTGGTGTCTTCCTGTTCCTTCGGTAACCTGAGACCTGACTTCCTGGGAATGCCTTCAGCATTATTTACACTCATTAAAGCTGACTGCCTCAGTTTGATTGAGTGAGTTTAGGATTTATGGAATTACGCCGTTAAAACAGTCCTCAGAATATCAGCAATAACAGCTAGTTAGTGATACTTGTCCAGCATCTGACCCACATACCACCAAGGCGAGTAATTTTATAGCTGATTTCAAAAGATTGAAAGCTTGTATGAAAGATATTTAATAAAACAGCTTTAATTGGTATAAAGGAAACAAAAAAGAGGAAGGAATAAGCAGTATTGACGTATGTGAGAAAGATGCCTGTTTTTCTTCTTCTGAGATAATGTTCTTTAGAGTGAAGGTTTGCTTGCATCTGTTAAAATGAAACTTTTAACAAAAGAAAGAAAAACCTGTGATATGTAAAAATATAATCCCAAAGTATACAAATTGATGGAATTTTGGCAGCTGTGAGCTGTACAGAGTTTGCAGACTGAAGGAGAGGACTACCCTTCGTGTTTGGCAGTGTGGGAATGTGGCATTTTAAAGCTGTACTCATGTCTAAGCTGCCATTATAAAGCTATACCCTAAGACAAGGATATTTTGCATGTACAGCATCAGCAAAACCCATGTGCCTTAAACTTTCAAATATCTGATAAACATTTACTTATCACAGTAGAATCAGCTTCATTTTACACTTTTTAACATCCTGTGTTTCGTAAGAAAAATAATCAGTTGTCACTGAGAGGAGAAGTTGTTACATTTAGGATAGTTGATTGAGGCTGATGGTTTAGTGCCCTCCTGAGCTTTATGTTCTAGTTTTCTGGAAAAATGATACAGAGATGTGAGAATGTTCACTCAGGCCCCTTTGCAGTGGCTAAAAGCCATGACCATGCATCCAGCAAGAAGAGACAACAAGGATGCCAAAGTGGAAGCTTTGGGAGAAAGGGGAGAGCATTGTGGGTCATGGAGATATGCTGGGATGCAGTGTATTATTTCTTACTGATTCAAAGCTCTGTTACTAGCTCTTGGAGGGTTTTTGAGACCCTCATGAGTTGCTTCCTTTTCCTGTTTCACAGGATTTCCCAACTCTATTCATTGACAAACATGTGCATCCAGTTTGGAAGCATTTCCTTTGGATGTTGGTGATTTTTGACTAAACCAATTTTAAAGACACCTCTAAGCGAGATGGGGGGGAAATGCCATGCACCAATTCTTTCAGTTCCCTTGCTGAGCAGCACCATCTTTATAAGATAAGAGGAGAATGCTGTGTAAGCAGACACAGCTTTTGTGCTTTCCTCATTCACCATGTTTCACTGAACTTCCATAGCAAGTTGCACAAGGGCCTTCAAAAAAATTGTCCATCACATACAAACTTATAGTATGAGACCTTTGTAAACAAGATCCCTTCAATGTTATATAAATCAGTGTTAATATTTTGTTTTCTTTCTTTGCCCCTTGTGTTTAGCCTGTAGTGACTTCTTAATTTTGATTATGCTAATATTGGTGCACTGTAAAAGTGTATCTGTAATTTGTACTGTCAGACTGAATCACTGCAGATTATCTCTTAAAAGCCTTGAGATGGATTGGTGCTACAAGTTATTGAGCTTGAATGATCCCTCCAGAAGCATTAATAGTTTTGTTCAGGTGCTATGTTCAATTGCATAGGATCAGTCTCAAAATTTATTGAGAGCATTAAATGGAACAGCATTTTAATTCTTACATTTCTTGTGAAGCTTCCACAACATTACAAAGCATGAGCTTGAAGCTTGTTCCTGGAAAAGGCCATACAGTCATTAAAATGTACAACATGAGAATATGTCTAATTAGTATAGAATCTCAAATGAAAGGAGAGCTCAGCTTGGATGAAAATGAGTTTTTGAAAAATTTACTGCAGCTACAATAAGCAAGCATTCACCATTATTTCTAAATACTGTATTATGAGATGAAAGGTTTCATGACCTGTTTAATTTGCTAAACACTGGCGTCTGTTTCCCTCCAGGGTTCTGTCGGAGTGCCTGGTGTTCCAGGGAGAGATGGACAAGTGGTGAGTTCCCTGACTTTGTCAGCACTGCCATTATTTATGTAGTGGATTAAAGCAATTTTGGGCTTGTTCACATGAGCAAAACGCAACTTTATATCCAGAGCTGTGGTTTCAAACTGGCTTCGTGGAAAGAACATATAATGTGCTTTGTGCTCAGAAGTAATTTTTTTCTAGTTTTACCTGAACAGGCAGAAAATGTAATTAATTAAGCTGAAAGTCTGGTGTTCAGATTTGATGATGACTGATAGCTTGTAGAAAGAGATGCATATTAATAATGTGTTGCTTTAGTCGGCATATTTACAAACAAAGGGTTTTTCACTTTTTGTTAATTTGGTCCCATGATGCAAACACTTATGTTGATATTGGGTATTGATACAGTGCCCAATACATTGTTAATACAACCAATAAATAGAGAAATAAAATGAGATGGAAACACAGCTGGAGAATAATGTGAAACTAAATTTTGAGGATGAAAACACAGAGAAATAAATCAAACAGAAGTATTTTTGAACACAACTAGGAGGAAATGCTAATTTAGGCAAGTCACTGTCATCTCTTAGTAAAGTCATAGTTCAGAACAGCCCTCCATAAGGAGAGGTCACAATAAAGCAGCAGGACTGTGTTACAGCGTTGCTAAGGTTGCTTGGCAAATCTGGGTGATGAAGTTTAAATAGTATACCTCTTTGATTGTACAGAGTATTATCCATCTGTTGTTCTCACAAGCCCTAACATTCCTAGTGAACTTCAAAAGCACTGGCAAGGGATGCCAAAAGGAAAATGTATGATATATATGTTCACCAGGTTCAAGCAGCAACAGATGGTAGTGTATAAGGGTTGTTTTAGACAATCCTCTCTTGCTTCTGCTTCCCTCACCCAGAGGCCTAGGAATAAAAGTGTTAAGATGTTTCAAATAATTTGCTTTTAATTCTTCTCCCCTAAAAAAAAAAAATAAAAAGAGGAGGATGTATTGTTTCTGATAGCATAATACATAGTATTAGACCTGTGTTTTGAGAGTGGTTGTAAGAAATTATGTAATAATCATTTATTTCACTATAGTGATATTTATTTCACTACAGTGATAGTGATAGGAATTTATTTATAAATTATTCAGAGTATTACAACTAATGTGGAACAACAAAATAACAAATATTTAGAATTTTTATATGTATATGTATCTCATACCAGAATTTATAAGAAAATATACGAAACAAATGTGTGTTAAGTCCTCATATTTTATAGCTGCATTCAGATGCAACATGAATGGCAGACAGTGCTTACCAACTCAGATGCTGTTACTGTACATAATTCAAGTAATTTTTGTGGTCTCACTATGGCTGAAGTTCGAGTGAAAATATACTTTGTAGCATATGTGGGTATGCATTAATGTGTAAGAAGACTGGATAGGGTGAAGTTGCAAACCACATTGAATAGAACAGAACTGATGATTCATATTTTATTCAGGAACTTTATTTCTAATAATAATCATACAAACTCCAGCCAGAAATATTCACTCAGATGAACACAAAAAATTGCTAATAATGAAATGTGTCAAATGTGTGATTAATGTGTCATTTTAAGAGACAACAAATTTTTTTCAGCTCTATGGCAAGGTTGTTGCATGTTTATTTTTAGGAGACCACATAGACCTGCAGTGATGTTTTAAGGGGCATAAAAGAAATATGCAATTGAACATTATGGGAAGATACAAACACATATTTAAATGCTGATTATTAATTTTAAATTGTGCTTTAAAAGAAAATGCCAAAAATTTTCAATTTATGGGTGTCTGTTTATTTGATTTACTTCAACATTCATAACATCTATAATGTCAAAGACATTTTTAAATTATTACCACTTTATTAAAAATGTCAGTGTGTTTTTAATGTAGCTGGACTGCTTTACTTTTGACCTTCAAGAAGAAAACTAAATTGCTAAAGTAAAACATAAGTACTGGGACAAAAGCAACACAGATAAAATGAATTGCTGTTGCATTCTTTAGTTTGATTTCCCAACTGTTGGTCAATACTGACTAGAAAGCACTTCCTTATTTGCAGAAAATATATTATTTTCATATAAGATGAGGCCATTGAAAGTTGAATGTTGCTATCTCTTTAAACAAATAGATAAAAAAATTCCATTAGCTTGGAAACAGTGGTAGAAATGAAGTTTAAACTGAAGGAGAGTTTGTCTAAAATTAGGAAGTATAATGCAGCCTAGGACTCCCATGTTAATATTTTGCTACCAGAAGATCAGTTCTTCCAATTTCTATGAAGAAACAGATTCTCAGTGCAGTGTGACGCAGAAGATACTGTTGAATGAGGACCAGAGTGGTGATTTTAAGAGTTGGGCTGTACTATGAGCCAGCTGCTGTCACTCCTGGCTTTACTCATTCAGATTCATGTTAATTTGCAGAAGAGTTGGATTCAGCTTGCATGTGTGATGCGAGTCACCCCCTTTTTAGAAGTTACGTAGTTAAAAGACTTTACAAAAGCCTTACTGTCTTGGTTGCCTTTTAGTCAGTGAGCTCGCTCTGTCAAACAGCAGCATGTGCAGTGCACTAAGTTCCAAGTTAATATTTTTCTTAGTTTAAAAGTCAGTGAGTGTTAAGCACATGCTTAAAATTAAGAGTATGAATGCTTTTCTCATCTGGACAATGAAATATTTTTCAGCCAATGTATGTCAGCAGTGAATTAGCTTTGCTCTCTCCTTAAGCAGTTGAACAAAAGACTTAGGTCATCTCCATCTTCTACGTGTCTCTGTAATTTTCCTTTTTCTTTCCTTTCACCTCTTCTTTAATTGAAATAGTGGGCTATGGGAGATGATTGACAAGTCTGACCAATAGGTCTGGGAATGAGATCATAAATTCTGAGTGCACTTTGAACAGTTTTCTAATCCCTTAACATATGAACCATTTCTCTTAGACAATCTCTAGATATTAGAGTAAGTGTAATTTTACACAACCCACATGTTTTTGCAGGGCTGTTAACTAATAGATTTTTCTTGTATTCAGAGTAGCAAAATCACTGCCATAAAACCTTCACACATTTTTTTTTAGGCCAAACCCAGTGAAACATTACAGGTAGTCTTGCAAGGACATTTACAATCTTCATTTGTTCCTACATTTGAGAAACTACAGCAGGTTTATCTTGAGAACAGTACTGCAAAGGAGCTGCTTAATACTACCTGCAGCTGGAGAGAGTGTTGTTCCTGGGATGGACCAAAACCTGCTGAGATAACAAGGAGAGCCTTTCTGAGTGCTCCTTTTCCTTTGCAGACTGTTGTGCAAGCCACAGATTGCTTTCTATCACAATGCAATGGCCAATAAACTTCCCTTTCTCCATCCCTGGCAGAAAGTCCTCATGCACTCGAAAAGTACAAAAAAGCATTGGTTCTTCATGGAGATGTGAGGTTGCAGTGATCTAAGGATATCACACCCCTACATTAATCATGTTGAAATGGCCACAAAAGGCTTCTTGGAAAGTTCAACTCTGCAAGTATAGAATTTTGGTATTTGTGAAGTGGCACTGATTTGATAAGGACTCTCATTGGCTGCAGCAGAGACACAAGGAGAAAAGCAGAGATTCCTTAAATCAAGATGGTATTTGGCCTGAAGGAACCCAGTTTCTGGAGTCTGTGCAGCTCTCTTTGTTATAAATAAGTTGGTCTGGAGTGCATAAACCCCTCACTCTACACTTCCATAAATGGCTTTTTCTTATGTAGTACTTGATATTTTGGTGGGTTTTTTCATAAGGGTGTATTGAAAACAGAATGAGTGGTCAGGATAGATCCCTTAATTTCAAGTTCTTTTGATAGATTGACAGTAGCAATTTGAAAAACCTCAGAAGAATTTTCCTTCTTATCAGTAGATTCAGCATCTGGGTATGCATATTTGTTACTGCTTTCTTCATGCTTCTTTTTATTCTAATTTATATGTATTTCCTTATTACTGTGTGCAGTGCTGTGTAGGAACACATTTTGAAGGTAGCAATATCAAATTTCTTCAGAGAAATGAGGAAGGGTGTGCATGTACTAACATTTTTTCAGATAAAGGGAGGAAACACCATAAATGTAGTTCACAAATTCTCAGACAGGTTTGCAGGCCAGCTGAGTCTTGTTGAAGAGCCTTTCCACTTAATTTCAGTTGGTGAGTGGGCCAGGAGAGATTTCCAGTCCTTAAACAAACAATTTTAAGTTACTTTTGAGGGGCGCAAAAAGCAAGTTGAAAGGAGGTAATTCAACACTGGTTTGAAATGGAAATCACAGTAACATTTCTAAAAAACCACTTTTTTACCCTCTGTCCTCTTCTATGTATTTTAGAGTAAAATTCGACTGGATTAGGTTTGGGGCCTCTTGCATTTCCTTATCCTTAAATTGATTATATTCTAGTGACTGAAAAATATAGCAATACTGGCAGCCTTTCTTTCAGGGTGAGGTGGATATCCACCAGCTGGTGTAGACAGAGTTATGCATCTCACCAAAACAAAACCTATTTCAGACCATCAGCCTCTAGGGTGTTTTTCTGTTACAAACAAGAAAAGCTGGGGCCTCCAGCCATGTTATTTTTAGCTGATTAATTCTGGATATGAAGGTATATGCCTTAAGGGCACAAAGCACTCCAGTAAGGAGAAGCATGCTTTCAACTGCCTCGACTCTTTGATATGGACTCCAGTGGGTAATACATTTTCAGACCTGTTCTGAAGTAGATTTTATGAGTTCGTATTGACAGATTTTTCTCATGGTACCAGCAGAGCCCGAGCAATGCTCTATATACATTTGAATACTCACCAAATTCAGATTCACTTCAGTGTAAGCATTAAAATTGCCCCAATCATGAGAGTATCTGAGGAAACTACTACACCTATTTATTAAGCAGGGTGCTGTAGGTTGTTCTCTGCCCAGATACAGGAAAGACGGAGTTATTCTGTCAATGTTAATTAAGTTATACAGTTAATATAGGCTCAAGAGTGTCAGGACTTGAATGAAGGTGTTCTGGTGTGTGTCCAAAGGAATATCCTTCGGGTTTTGATTCAAATTATCTGAAACTCCTGAATTGAACGGCTGGTTTGGGTATTATTCTTGACATGTTAGCATTTTGTTTGCCTTGATCATTTATACCAGTTGGAAAAAAAAGCCAAAGACTTTTGAGACTCAGAGCATTTTGTTGAAGCCATTTCTAGAAATTATCAGAGGGTTTTGAATAGCTAAAGGTGATGCCCTTTGTAACTCATTCAGTCATGCCTCAACACTGCAGCTTGCTGATGGAACAGCCTTCTTTCTAATTCACTGCAGCAGTGACAGTAACTTAGTTTGTTAGAGTGCTGCTATTTTTGAGGAGCCAAAGTGCTTGTCCTCTTGTAAGGGTGTTTGGGGTTGCACCCCCCCATCCACAGGTTTGCTCCTGAAACATGGTAAAGACTTTCCTGTTATTGACAGTAAACAAACATTACAACATACCTCTTTGCAAGTGAACTGTCAATATTCCACTGATGGGGGCTCTGCAATTTCTCTATAGCACGTAAACAACAGCAAAACAATCCCACTGTGTCTGCAGCATACTTCTGTGTGGGCTGTCATCAAATAAACTACTGGAACATTTACACGCCTGCTGAGTTAAGCGGATTGATTTTGCGTAGGTGAATGAAGACTAGAACATTTGCTGGAAATTTTTATTTCCACCATTTTGAGATCATTTGTGAATTCAGCAAACTCTATCTGAAAAAAATTGGATTCTGGTGGTGAATAGCTGGACACTTCGGTGTCTGTAAGGGTTCTAGTGGCAGTGTTTTTTTCTGCAGCAGACCAGAGGCTAGAGAATTACCTTCTAGTGCTGCATAGTTTTTACATGAAATTTGGGAAAAGGAAGCTTTTCTAGCATTTTCCAATAGTTTATTGTCCATTTGTGTATTGGGTCATGTAATGAAAACAGAAAGTTTTGGAACATGATTGCCATCACTCTGTTACTGAGTGATAATTTCTCAGGAGTTCCTGGATGGAGAAAGGCAAGCTGAGGGCTAAAGTTAGATGTACTATAGAAGAAATTATTCTTTAAATGGGAAGAAACACAGTTGAGGCCACTCTTGAAGTACTGTGTCCAGTTGTGGGCTCCTCAGTACAAGAGAAACATGGACATACCGGGTAGAATCCAATGAAGGCCCTCAGGGATGATCTCCAGAGGGAGATCTAACTTCAGACATTCTGTGATTCTATGAAAGAAAAAATAAATAAAAATATGCTGCCTTGATTTCAAAGCTAGCAGATGTGCAGAAGAGAACTGTTTCTGCAACCTAACACCTTTGCTGTCAATGCTATTGAAGAGAGACTACAACAGCAGTCAGGAAAGACATTACCCATGGCCTGGTGAATGTAAAAAACATGTGACACTGAGGATTTAGCTTTATAGCTTCTTTCATTCTATCAGGTTGAAAAGCAGTCTGATTTAAGTTATTGTGTGAATTGATGTCGTTGAATGTCTGGTGTTCCCTTGCATGCATCACTCCGTGAATAGCAGTGTCATTGTCTTCAGCCTCCTAAAGGTCAGCTGGGCTTTTTGTTCATCTCCAAAGCACTAACCTGTGGGGCTGAAGCGTACTCCTACAGCATTCTACACTCCACTTTTACTCATACAGCATTTTGCACTCTGGTTTTAATACATGCTTTTAGAGATAAATAGCTAAAAGTAACTAAATGGAAGGAAAATAATTAACTATACTTCCTAACAGAAATATTTTAAATTATTTTCATGCCAAGAATCAAAATGATCTTTTGGGACCAACATGGCTAAAATTATACAGTGTTTTAGTGCGTAGCAAGGAAGGAGCTATCAAGAGCTATCAATCTACTCATCTTCAAAAGTGAACTGCTCTTTGCTTCATAACTACTTCTATTTTTGTGTTGTGATTTGGTTTTCTTGTTTGTTTGGGGGGTTTATGTTAAGGCTTACTGGAATTGTAAAAACATCTGCCCATAAAGCCAGACTGCCATGCAGTTACAAAGGTAGACTGCCTGGCACAAAGCTTGTTTAGCTGTGCACTGGGAATATTCATCAGGGCTAGGGCATAGAACAGCTTATGGGCTGTACATTTTCACTTCGCCTCATTACTCCCTGATTCCTCGTACTGACAAGAAAATAGAGATCTGACATAGGGAAAGGAATATTTTCCCTGTTCTTCTGAACATTAGAAACAGAATGATAATCACTTCAAAAACATAAAGGCACAAGGTCATTTCTGTGTTATTCTTCTAGGTTTGCCTTCAATCTTTCCCATTCTCAGAGCTAGTTTCTGCACTTCAAATGTCTCTGCCTAGTATTTTCAGTATTATAAGTGTAGTGCTGTGCATAGAAGAGTTGCATGTAGGTCAGAAATGAGATTGCTGGTGTGAATGGGGATTTACTATGGTGGCAAACTGAGATATTCACTTTTGCGTGAAGAAAATAATTTTTTTGTTCTGTTTTTGCAGTCTCCTTTTTGTCACAATCGTAGCCCTCTGCATTCATAGCACTGATACATAAACCTGGGAGGAAAGTGCAAGCTTGGAACTTCAACCCTTTGATTAGAGATTTAAGCCCCTGAAAGCATAAGCCGACAGCAGCTGTTCAAAAATGAAGGGAACAGAAACAAGCTTGTTTGGGGTGTGAGGATGAGGAGAAACAAGTGTATATTCATGGGTCCCTTCTGCTTCATTTTGTCAACTGGCAGTTTTCTTCAGGAGCATTTTAGGTCAATCCTTTAGGACACTCACACCTAATCTCCAACAGCTTCAAATCCTGACCACTCATATATTGAATGCCTGTGCTACTTTATCAGCCTCACAGCTACTGTAGTACAAAGGGGTCTTGAGAAAAGGCTGACACAAGTGACTATTTAATTCCCTGAGGGCTTAATGGTACCTAACATTTTTTTCTGTGGCTTGGAAAGTGCCTCACTAGAGTTTTGCTAGAACTTTAGCTTTGTTTTTTGGAATAGTCCAACTCTCAATGAAATTAAAATGTAATTAATGATTCCTTTACCTAATTTAGAAATACGATGGAACTTGTTTTCATGGAGAATCAGAGTTAATTTATCTATGATTAAATCTGCCTGCGGAAGTAAGAAAGAGAGAAATTCTTTCTTAATAGAAGGCTTTTATGGAGGACTAGAAAATATATCTTGTGTTTGGAAAAGCCTTTATCTTAACACCTCTGTAACTTTTGAGTAGAGGATAGGTTCACGTGTACTAAGCTTGAACACTGTGTGAAAATTGCTCACTAAGTTTCTGATATAAATTGCTGTTTTAAATGTGATGGGTATGTTAGCTAGTGGATTTTTATACACTTACATAGCAAAGGACTTTTAGAAGGACCTTGCTGCAGACTTTTTAAAATCTTTTTTTTGGCTGTTATTTCAATGTGCTTACCCATGTCAGAAATGTGATGCAGTTCTCTATGTGAGGGTTATAAAAGGTATTTCTTGTGAAGCTGAGACATACACTCGCAGAAGCGTTTACATACTTAGCCATATGCTCTAGTTGTTTTACAGTAAAAAAAACCATTGCATTATCGTTTTATCTAAAATGAATACCAGTGGTTCTCCCATAAATACGGGATATAAACACTAAGAAATATCTTTTAGAGTTTTGTTTGTTTTGACTTGGGTTTTTTCCTTGTTTGTTTCTTTCCATTATTTTTAAATTCAAAGGAGGGAAAGAAGATTGAAAATAAGCGTTACTTGCTAATTGACTTATGAAAAGAATTTATTACTCCTGGAAGAATAATATACTACCCATTAAACATACCCAAAATTTGGAACATTGATGTAATACTGACAGTTTAAAAATCTTTTAAAACCACTTTTCAGCCATTGGTATAAGAGTATAAAAAATGGACAAGCAAAGTATATTTTTAAAATTGAAAAGCTCTCTGTTCTTCCAAATTCTTCCATTTCTGAAACAAGCCCTTCTCATTTTATTTCGTTATATGCCTTCTGTCTGAGACCAGAAGCACAAATGTCAAAATAAATTAAGATAAGTCTTTCTTGCAGCATTTCTAAGTTGTAGAGAAGAGGAAAGCATTGGCAGTCTTGCTGGGAAGACTGTGCTTTTAAGGTTAATTGGACAGATTTTAAGAATCAGGAGTCACAGGTCTCCTTTCAGTTTAGTTTGACATCTGTGTGCTTTCATCTCCTTCAGAAGAATAATTTCTTATCTTAATATGGGTTAATCCACGCTAACTGATGAAATAAGGCATTTTAGTGCCCAGCTGTGGGGTACATGTTTGCAGAGTCTTTTTAAATTTTGTTTATCATTACTTACCCAATATGAGAAAACTCATATATTTCATCATGTCTTTCTTAACTTCATCTTTTGTTTTCTTTGCCTTTAGGGTGAACCTGGTTTGCCTGGCATAGCAGGAGAGAAGGGAGAAGCAGGGCTCAAGGTCAGTATTGAAAATGGATTAAAAACAGAAGCACTGAGTGTGTGAGTGCATATGTAGATGACAGTCAGGCTTTCCAACTCGGCTTTATATTCTGACTGGCTTTTAATGATCTGCTCACTCCAGTGATCAGTGCTGTAAGAGGCTTTACACATCTCCCCATAAAGAAGCATATTCTTCTGCTGTGCATGTATAATTCCAGTCAGTGGCACTGACGCATAGACATCCACTCCCAGCTGAATGCAATATGCCTGCAAGTATTTGGGAATTTGGGGACCTTTTCAGAAAGGCTTTGTTTATGCCCCTTACAATGTGTTTCAGGGTTCTTTTCAAGAACTGCTGTGGTCAGTTCTTTGACAAATGTCAGGGTGAAGTCTTGAGGGCTGATCCTGCTATTATAGAAGTTAGCAACAAGCCTCATTAGGAGCATGTCTCAGCCTGTATTTGTTACATCAGACTGACTCTTTGCACTTACTTTATTGTCATATAATTTGTTCTGCTGTTCTAATATTGAACAAGTGAAATAGAACATAAAGCTTATGATAACTTCATTTAAAAGAAAACTCAACATGTCCAAGATGATGGGATCTGTGGGCCTCTTGGAAGGGGTAATGCTAAATTCTAATCCCATCAGCTGCAAGGGAGTGTGTCTGGTGCACATGTGCTCCTCAGCTGATTCTGTGCATCATGCTACAGCTGACAGACAAGCAAGGCAGCCTCTTTGCATTTACTGACTGGCTGCTTGTCCATCAGGAATGAAAACAAACCATTTGGGAGCATGACCTTTTCTTACTTTGTATACAGAAGAAGCCAAATTATGGCAGTTGATGCTTAATTCGTATTCACAGCTGTAGTCCCTGAGTTGCCTGGTGACTGCCAGCCATCAGAAGGGGCAAAGATGAGCCAGAGTGCAGCTCTGAGCCAGAAATGCAGAGATGAGTTGTCAAGGTCAGGCTGGTGTGCAAAAGTGCTTTGGCAGTTTCTCAAGCATGTTTTAATTTTGAAAAAAATAATGGCTATGAGCCATCTTTCTGTTACAGAGATTGTTACAGAGAATGTAAGGAGCACTGAAGGCTCTTTGCTCTGAAACAGTTATGAATTAGTTCAGGACACTTCAGGCATTTTCTCTCTCTTGAGGAACCTTCTGAGCCATTGACAGAATCATGAGACTTTCCCTTCACATTCAGACTTTGTGTTTTTCCTTTGTTTGTTCCCAAAACAAGGAGAACCACATGTAGGATTCACCTAGGTCCCTGCAGGCTATTTCTCAAAGACATACGCCTGTTTGTCAGTGTCTATGACAAAATAGGGAGAGAGGTCTTCACATGCAAACTACTGAAGCTTTAAAAAAGTATATGTTGCAGTTGTATTATCCATTGAAATCTATTACATTTAAATATTTTTTTGTTCATTGGGGATTTTTCTTGTTGGATTGTATCATCTGAGACATTGTCGTCAGTAGTGACATAATTATTAGTAATGGTAGTAATACTAACACTTTGATTTTTGCCTGAGTTAGTACTTACGACTTCTTTGCTCCAATCATTTTCCTCAGGGTGACCCTGGAGAAAGAGGAGAAAAGGTGAGACATTTCACTTCCTTTGTTGTGGTTCTGTTTTGGATAACTTGCTTGGAAAGTCGCCAGTGCACTGATTCCAAGTTTAAAAATAAAAAACCACAGCTACTCCCTAGAACTTGAGCAGCATTGTGCAGCCTTTCTGAGAGTCAGATAATACTAATGGAAGTTACTGATCTGTGATTACTGCAGTGGGATTAGTCACAGAGTGCAGTGATCGTGTGTTAAAGGCTGCACAGCTGAGCAATCAGGCAACTAATCCTAACTGTGGCGAGTCTCAGAAAGTGATGAGCCCGTCTGAATAAATTAGAGATCCACACATTTCTCATAACTTTGTTTTGATGCTCTGGCACTTGTGTGGTATAAAACAATTAGGTAACAAATGATAACTACACTCTAAGTGATACCTGGATAACCAGTTCTCAACATACTAAAAGTGGAATGCTCCATTTGTGTTTGGGTCAGTTTAAGTAAGAGCAAGGGAGTCTGCCCCGATGCCCTCAAGCAATGCTGTCTGGAGAGGCACCAGCAGCACAAGTGGCGCGCTGATGGTGCTCTTACTTGCAGTGAGTTAGCAAGAAATTGCTTCTCTGATGTCCAGTCACACCAAGACAAGACAAGGGGGTGGGATAAAACTCTGTGCTGCAGGAGAGTATAATTCTGCTCTTCCAGGCATAGTGGCTGGTAGGAGCACAATGAGTTTAGAGTCAAGCTTCTGCGCCTGCACACAGGGGCAGTTTGAGAAATTACGTAAGCCTTATTCTGAGTAGGAATCTGTGCACAGCCTCATCTTCTGCAAGTATGCTGAGCTTACTTGTAAAAACCAAGTTGCTTGTACTGAGGTGCCATTTGCTCTTGAGAAGTGTTTAGCTGTGTCTTTGCAGCTACAACTGAATTTCACTTCCAGATCCATGTAAATCTGTGTAATAGCAGCTGGAAGTATGCTTTGCCAAGGCAATTCATTTCACATTTTCAAAAGCACACCATAAAAATATTCCAGGGAAATCTTGGAAGTCTGTACCCCACATGTAGAAGTATGAAATCATGAAATATGCATCATGAAATAATTTCTTCTGTTAAAATAATATTTTTAAAGTGCTTCAGTACTTTGTTTGTTTTCATACATGAAAGGAATAACAGTGAATTTTAACATGTACTGAACTTTTGTTACTTAAAACCATTCTATTTTTCCATAATTATCCTTTGTCTTTTTCTGCAAAGTGTAGTTACAAATCCCCTCAATATGCTTTATCATGTCAAATGAACTTGGCATGGCATTCC